>NC_084901.1:24253701-24543701 GCF_949316345.1 Pungitius pungitius | reverse complement strand
AAAAGCGCTATACAAATAAACTTGCCTTGCCATATGAGACCATGGCCTGCGAGGCACCGGCAATGGGTGAAGGAGCGTGGTGGGGGCTCTTGCTCTGTGCGCACACCTCGCAAGCAGCCACGAAAGCGGGAACGTCTGTGGACATGGTAGGCCACCAGAACCATCGTCGCAGAAACGCTAGAGTCCTTTGGGCCCCGGGATGGCACGTCAAGCGAGAAGAGTGACCCCACTCCATCACCTGGGTCCTGGCTGCATCCGGGACGAAAAGCCGGATCGGGTTGAGACCGCTGGGCGTCGTGGACCACCGCCTCCACCCCCCAGAAAACTGTGGCGGCGAAACAGGAGGCACGAAGTACCGTGACCGGGGCCGATACGGTGTCACCCAGGCCGAACATCCTGGAGAGGGCATCGGGCTTCCCGTTGAGTGACCCAGGTCTGAAGGCCACCGTGAATCGGAATCTGGCAAACAGGAGTGCCCACCGGGCCTGGCGGGCTTTGAGGCGCCTGGCGGAGCGGAGGTAGGCCAGATTCTTATGGTCCGTCCATATGATGAACGGCCCCCTCCAGCCAATGCCGCCACTCCTCCAGGGCCGCCTTAATGGCAAGAAGCTCCCTGTCCCCTACGTCGTAATTCCTTTCAGCGGGACTTAACCGACGAGAAAAAAAAGGCGCAGGGGTGAGTCTTCTGCTCCCTTGCGTCCTGCTGGGAGAAGATCGCCCCGAGCCCAGTGTCCGAGGCGTCAGTCTCGACGAGGAATTGGCGCGTGGGATGTGGCTGGATGAGAATGGGCGCCGTGGTGGATCGGTCCTGGGGCGATGGAAGCGGTGTTTGGTCGACGTGAGTGCCATTAACGGAGCTGCCACCGTGCTGTAACCCCGGATGAATCGCCGGTAAAAGTTGGCAAACCCCAAAAAGCATTGCGGACGGGTAGTCGGGACAGGCCAGTCAGTCACCGCCCTTACCTTCCCTGGATCCATCTGGATGCTACCCGCCTCTATGACGTAGCCCAGAAAGGAAATGGTGGAGCGGTGGAATTCACATTTCTCTGCCTTCACGTACAGTCTGTTCTCCAGGAGTCGCTGGAGCACCTGGCACACGTGGTTGACGTGGTCCTGGGCAGACTTGGAAAACACAAGGTTTCCGTCTAGGTAGATAAATACCGTAATGTTCAGCAGATCACGTAAGATGTCATTAACCAGCGCCTGGAAGAATGCCGGTGCGTTTGTCAACCCGAAGGGCATTACCAGGTATTCGTAGTGGCCGGATGCTGTGTTGAACGCCGTCTTGCACTCGTCGTCCTCTTATACGCACCAGGTTGTAGGCGCTGCGCAGGTCAAGCTTGGTGAAGATAGTAGACCCCTGTAGTAACTGAAATGCAGATGACATGAGGGGAAGCGGGTAGCGTTTTTTGATGGTGATGTCATTTAGCCCTCTGTAGTCAATGCAGGGACGCAACCCCCCGTCCTTTGTTACAAAAAAGAACCCCACCCCGGCGGGGGAGGAGGACGGACGGATGTGCCCTGCCTGGAGAGCCTGCTCAATATTCTCCTCCATGGCCCGAGCCTCCGGACGGGACAGGGAGTACAGGCGACCCCGAGGGGGGACCGCCTCCGGGAGAAGGTCAATAGCGCAATCGTACGCCCGGTGAGGGGGCAAGGAGGAGGCACGTAGTCTGACCACAGGAGACAGGCGTGGTCAGACATGCGGGGATCATTCACTAAGAGCAGGCCGGGAAAGACAGGGAGAAAAACGCTGGAAGGCTTGGCAAAAGACACAAGACGATCTTGCAGGGAGCCGACAAACGAACAGAGGTTAAATACACAGGGGAGGCAATCAGGGAACGGGAAACACCTGGGAGGGGGCGGAGACAAATAATTGACGAGACACAGGCTGTGACACTTTCTTAATATGTGTTCTTGTCAGCCCGAGTACTGTTCATATTCTAAAGTCCACATCTGGCCGAAAACAATCATAATACCCGGATGTGACTCGCCTCGCCCATTTTACCGGGCATGCATCGGATTAGGCTTTTCTGTTCTTGTGAGAGCCAAACATCCCAGAATGCATTTCACCTCAGGCAACAAAGAGTGAAATAAAAGGGGCTTTGATAGTCAATATTTGCAAAAAGTAAACTCAAAACCACTCCGACCAAAAAAAGGCGAGAAGAAAGGAACAAGGACGAGACAGGGATCTTACAAAACACCATCTAGGAATAACTTTGCCTGCCATGACATGACAAGACGAGACGTACCTGAAACACATGTAACATGCAATGACGCGACGAGAGACTCACAGGGCTTAAATACATAAGGGAGGTGCAGGTAATTGGACATAGGTGGAAACAATCAGACACGGCAGACAATCACAGGGGAAGGCAGGAAGTGAAGTTAGCGGTGGGCAGTGTTGGGAAAGTTCACTTTCTACATGAACTAGTTCAGTTCATAGTTCAAACTTCAAAATATTTGAACTAAGTTCACAGTTCCAACTAGATCAGTTCTTTTCTTCCCATATGTTGCTGCAAGCTATTTTTCTAAATTATTGCCAGAGCCCATATAGAACCACAGACAGCAATTATATTATAGGGACCTATAAGCTTTTGCTTCCCTCTAGTCCTTTTTTTTAACAAAAGGTGACCTTTTCATTTTATTTTGTGGTCTATGTTGATTTTTAAATATTTTATTTGTTAATCTACATGTTCAAGAAATAAATGTTTCAATCTAATCAATCAAGTTACCCCGGGAACACAAGATACATGAAACTACAAAATAAAACAAGGCATGAACCCAAACCGTGACAATCCCGGAGAGAGCAGCCTGTTTTCGCAAGTCCTCTGAATTGGTCCACTGTTTTTCACGTCTCTGTAGCGGTTTTACATGAGATATAACTATACTATAATTGGGCTGAGTCTTGATAACTTTTAATGTGGTGACTGATGTTGTTCACCGGTAACGTTACGTCAGTTGGAGTGCAGTTTAGATTCATAACTTCATATGTAACTTTAACGTCTTGTCTATTTCCAGAGTGCAGCTTGTTATTCTCTATCATTGTTGTCACGGTTTGGTCTCTCTTCCTGTTTTAGTTTGAAGTTTCATGTTCCTTGTGGTCCTGGGTTAACTTCACTTCCTGCCTTGTCTTGTGATTGCTTGATTGTTTCCACCTGTGTCCAATCACCTGCACCTCCCTTGTGTATTTAAGCCCTGTGTGCCAGTTGTCCTTTGTCGCGTCATTGTCTAATGTCAGTCGTTGTTGGAGCACGTCTTGATCTTTGTTTAGAATAAAGAGCACTGGTTTTGGAAAACTCTGCGTTTGGGTCCTGCCTTCCGCCTGCACCAGAATCCGGCCCTGACAATTGTGCATTAAAACTAACAATGCTTTAATTAAAGGACATGAAGAGACGGTCACCGAGACTCTAACCCGGCAGCAGGACTTCAGCTTCAAAGAATCTTTGAAGCTCTGAATTGTAATAATAATAAATACCAAAAAATTCCACTGTGGAATTATTGTGTTTCTCTATCTATATTTCGTTCTGTATCATATTTAATGTCTGGTCAGCTGCTTGTATTTGCTTGAAAATACAAATATAACTGTAGAACCATTGATCCCTGAATCATAGATATTAAATACTATGACGTTAATCACTATGATCATGTCATCTATCTTACATACAATACTATGAGGTTAATCACTATTTATGTAGAGACACAGAAGAGATTCAGGTACATCGGCAATTTAATTAGGGCCTGAGCCGACTGAAAGTCGGGCGAAAGCCCTATTGTTCTGCAAAGAATTCTTCTTCTTATTATTTCACCACTTCAATCGCACTTTTGGGGCCTTTGCCATGTTCAAAAACTCTTGAATTTTTGCGTGCGCTTCAGAGGTGCAAAAAAATTATATATTCTTGGCGTCGCGCAATTTGGGGATGAAAAAAAGTGCTCTCTAGCGCCCCCTAAAGTGCTGCCTCTGGGGACATTTTTGTCCACTTTTACGGATTGACTTGAAATTTTGCACACAGGTGCTCTTGGATGGGCTCTACAAAAAAGTCAACCATGGTATGTAAATGCGCCTACCGTTTTATGGCCGCCATTTTGAATTTTGTGAAAAACACGTTTTTGCGAACTCCTCCCAGACGCTTGGTCCGATTTTCACAAAATCTTCAGCAAAATGATCATTGGCTCAATGCCATCAAAAGTTATTAAAAGCTTGTTGATATCTCATTGCGTTTTTAATTGATGGACCAATCAAGTTGTAGGGGGTGTGGCCTAAAAAGGAAAGACCAATAACTTTAAAAGTAAAAGGCCTGTTGCCACCAAACCTTTAGAACATGTTCACATTGGGTCCTAGAACTTGCCCTGAGAATTTTAAAAAAATCGAACATTAGGGGGCGCTATAGTGATTTACTGTATTTTGGCCTTTTTTTTTCGCAATTTCCACCGTATTTTGGTTTTACAAACGAACGAACTCCTCAGAGTTTAAATCCGATCGATTTCAAAATCGGGCAAGTTGATCCTGACCCCCTTGGGGTCAAAAGTTATTAAAATCAAGAGTTTTCATAAAACTACCTGGCCGTGAGCTTGCGTGCAGTTTGAACGATTTTTGACGATTTTTCTCAAAAATGTAAAATGGTATAACTCCAAGGAACATTGATATTTCTGGCTAGAAATGTATATTCATGATGCTTGTGTAGGCCTTTAAGTAATGCCATGCAGTGATTTTCGAAAAAGTATAGCGCCACCTATTGGCTTAGGTCAATGCAAAGTTTCTACATTTACATGTCCATTTCCTAGCCCTTTAATGTGATCAACTTCAAATCTGGGAATATAAGACATAAGACTGTGACGATGGCTCACAGTGAGAATTGGGAGTTTTGGACCAACTTTGTTGCTGTGACGACGTCATCTTCGCATGAAAGTTCAAGCACATCTTCTGAGCCTCGGCACACTCCAAAAGTCTTGAAAACCTCTGTGAGTATCCTACGTGATGACCTTTACAGACCTGATGTGGAGTTTTGGATCAAAAGTGAAAAATTGCCTCCATTGCGCCCCCTGGAAGATTTTGACGAAGCCCCGCCGGCACGCCGTTTAATCTACAAGTCTGCTGATTTTTTACCATATGTATTAAAGCGAGACTTAAAGTCTCTGAGGAATTTTCTCTAAAACAAACAGGAAGGCAGTTATAATTTTTTTAGTCAGACAATTCGCTGTATTTTTGCAGGGGAGTGACGAATCCTATATGAGTGACATTTCGACTTCTCAAACCCATCAGAAGGTATAGCGCTCCTTCTAAGCACCCGCCCCTCAATGCTATGGTCGTCAGATCGAGTCCCGACGAAATCATACTTTTTTGTTCCTCCTTTTTTTAAACGCGTGTCCGGCTGATCTAACGGACAAAATGATTCAGGTAACTCTCCTTGCTGAGGTTTTTAAATAACTGTACACTTAGAGCAGCTGTGTCACACTCGTTTCAGCCACAGCTGCACAGCTGCCGTATGTGTGGAGCTGGAGGGAGACGTGAGTGACCTGGCGTTTGCCAGCTCTAACGTAATGTATTTCTGTTCAAAGTAACCGCTATTCATGTTTTGCACTTTGTACATCGCCCTTACTTAATTAATTAGACTCCTGATGTGACTTCAATTGTGTTTATTGAACAATGCTGCAAAATATAGTCCCCAAAGATCGCACTGTCCGCCATTTTGTATTGCGTAATCACAGTGAGCTGGTGGCTCCGTTGGGAAGCAACATACGGGTGGAGATGCAAACACGTTTTGTGATATTACGGGTTACTGTTAAGGTAAAGAACTCCATCACCCAGCGTTCCCTAGTCTGTGTTGAAGGACATGCGCACAGCAGCGCGCGGCAGACCCCGGGGGTAGCATTACAGCGGACTGTGCTAGTTTAGCAAAGTATAGCTCGTGGAGTGCTAGGCGGGGTCTCCTCGCTAGCTAGTGAAGTGTTTAGCTAACTTTAGAAACGTTATTAGCTCGTCACCAACGCCGAAGGCTTCACCGCGAACGCAAACGGCAGCCAGCCGCCTTGCCTCTACAGCCAGTGATGTGCCCGGAGCTCAACGGCTTTCTCCCCCCTCTCTCTCCCACGCCACTAACAGACGTTTGTGAGTATTGGCCACAATTGCCACAAGTGACGCCACCTTGTCCACCCACAGCAACGGGGCCAGCAAGTGTGACTCCTTTTTTTTAACAGAACGGGCAGAACCGTGAGCTGCGAGTGGACATAATACTGAGGACGCAGAGTGAACAACATTGGACATTATTGTATACAAGGATCTCTTCGTTATGGGTAGTCTTGAATGATGTTAATTCATGTTTTCCTGCATTCAGTTAAGAGCAACAGTGTTAAGCTTGGCCTGTCGTTTGCCGCATCCATGGCTCTATGTTGCTAATGACTGTCACACACATTGGAATGCATGGATGTTGTTACGGGGGATTTATCTGTTGTGTTCTGGTTAATGAGTTAGAATAACTCTCAATTGAGCAGGACCGGTGTGCCCCTGTTAAAGCTTTAACTTAATGTATTTCTGTTCAAAGTAAGCTCTATTCAGGTTATGGACTTTAATAACACTCCTCATGTAACTTTACATGTCTTTAATGAATACAGGATGTAATATTTGTTCAGTATGCAGGGGCAGTATATTTCATTTGTCATGTTGTACATATTTTGTTTTTTTACATGAGAATATGCTTCGGTACATGCTGAGTTAATGAATATACATTCTAAAGTGCAATGTTCATATGTGAATAAGAGTTGTATACGTTTTATGATAGTCAATATGGTGTGGAAATGTCTCATGTAGTTGGTCAATTGGAACTATATTAGGCAGTAATAACAGCTATGGTTTTTATCTTAAAACAAAAAAGGATAACTCTGTTGGACAACTACTCAATTGTCTTGACGACATATAGGCCTGGATGGCTTGGAACTTTTTTAATTTTAATGACTTGGGTCAATGCAAAGTTTCTACATGGCTTAACTGATTCAAACTGAACTTACCAATATATTAAGCCCTGGAGGAAGAGGTATCTTAGTCAATGTATTATTAATTATTTCATTCAGCAAAGCTCTCTTCAGGAAGACAGCCACGTCGTCATCCAGCGGGTTTGGTTAAAAAGTTAACATATCTTGATGGAGCAAAAGAGGTGGGGTTAGCTGTCGTCCTTGTACCTCGACTAAACCAAGGTGTGAATTAACCTTGATTGAGACTGCGTCTATAAGATATACAGGACAAGAAAAATGCACTGGATGTAAACTGTACGCGTGTTGAATCAATTATACGGACGCAAACTGGAGAACGAGACGAGCGTTTGCTGTGATTCTTGCGCTTCAGACTCTACCTTTATTTTACAGTAATGCATCTTTTTGTTATCGCGGTCATCGTGCCCGAGACCCGTAACGATTACTCCGCAGGTCTTTTGCAGCGGGGCAACAGCCCGGCGTCGGTGGATTCCGTTCGCGAGGCCGCAGATTCAGGTTTGAATGGCAGCCCCGAGAGTGATTTGTTTAGTCTCTTTAGTCTTTTTTGACCCGCGAGCCCGGCCGACCGCCGCCCCACCCCGACGTGCGAGAATAGGCGAAGGCCCGTTCATCGCTGCTTGTTTTCTTTTTATTATTTCGCCACTTCGAACGCACTTTTGGGGACTTTATCATGTTCAAAAACTCTTGAATTTTTGCACGCGCATCAGAAGTGCGCAAAATTGACGTATGATTGGGGTGCCGCAATTAGAGGAGAATAAAAAGAACTCTCTAGCGCCCCCCAAAGTGGTCCCAATGTTAATTCTTTTTTTTACTTTTACCGATCGACCTGGAACCTTTTCACACAGGTTCTCTTGGATGTGCTGTACAACAAAAAATTATGGTATGCAAATGCGCCTACCGTTTTATGGCCGCCATTTTGAATTTTGTGAAAAACACGTTTTTGCAAACTCCTCCCAGACGCTTGGTCCGATTCTTACGAAATCTTCGGCAAAATGATCGTTGGCTCGATGCGATCAAAAGTTATTGAAAGAATGTTGATATCTCATTTTTCAATAAAGTTATGGACCAATGAAGTTTGTAGGTTTGTGTCCTGAAAGTTCAAAGGCCTATAACTTTTTTTTTTCCAACCCCCATTTTCACCAAATTTTGAGGACATGTTCACAATGAGTCCTAGAACATCCCCAAATTTTCCCAGAATATTTGAACATTAGGGGGCGCTGTAGTGATTCTGTGTATTTTTGGCCATTTCCTTCAATTTTTGCATTTACAAACGAACGAACTCCTCAGAGTTTAAATCCGATCCATTTCAAAATCTGGCAACTGGTTCCTGACACCCTTGGGGTCAAAAGTTATTAAAATCAAGAGTTTTCATAAAACTACCTGGGCGTGAGCGTGCGTGCAGTTTGGACAATTTTGGAAGATTTTTTTCCAGAACGGAAAATGGTATAACTCCAAGGAACATTGATATTTCTGGCTATAAATGTTTATTCGTGATGCTTGTGTAAGCCTGCAAGTATTCCCATGCAGTGATTTTCGAAAAAGTATAGCGCCAACTATTGGCTTAGGTCAATGCAAAGTTTCTACATTTACATGTCCATTTCCTAGCCCTTTAATGTGATCAACTTCAAATCTGGGAATATAAGACGTAAGACTGTGACGATGGCTCACAGTGAGAATTGGGAGTTTTGGACCAACTTTGTTGCTGTGACGACGTCATCTTCGCATGAAAGTTCAAGCACATCTTCTGAGCCTCGGCACACTCAAACTCTTGAAAACCTCTGTGAGTATCCTACGTGATGACCTTTACAGACCTGATGTGGAGTTTTGGATCAAAAGTGAAGAATTGACTCCATTGCGCCCCCTGGAAGATTTTGACGAAGCGGCCCCGGCACCCTGTTTGACCGACAAGTCCACTGATTTTTTACCAAATTCATTAAAGGGAGACTTAAAAAAGCCTCTGAGGAATTTGCTCTAGAACAAACAGAAAGGCAGTTATAATTTTTTTAGTCTGACAATTCGCTGTATTTTTGCAGGGGAGTGACCAATCCTATATCAGTGACATTTCGACTTCTCAAACCCATCAGAAAGCATAGCTCTTTCGTTAAGCTGTCGCCCCTCAATGCTATGGTCGTCAGATCGAGTCCCGACGAAATCATACTTTTTTGTTCCTCCTTTTTTTAAACGCGTGTCCGGCTGATCTAACGGACAAAATGATTCAGGTAACTCTCCTTGCTGAGGTTTTTAAATAACTGTACACTTAGAGCAGGGGTGTTAAACTATTTTCAGGTTAGGGCCAGAAACTGCTCCGTGGCACATGAACAGAATGACACAGCTGACTGACTGATATAAATAGCGGAGCCACAGACGCGCTCGTAGTCTCGCGTCAGTTCATGCTGTTATCGCGAGAGTACGCCAGCTCTAACGTAATGTATTTCTGTTCAAAGTAACCACTATCCAGGTCTTGCACTTTGTACATCGTCCCAAATTATTTAATAAGACTACTGATGTGACTTAAATTGTGTTTATTGAAGAATGCTGCAAAATATCGATCCCTCTGCCCTGACGCAATGTGGGTGAATCCCCTTTTTTTAGGTCACTTTTCGATTACGCAATTACAACTCAGCACGTAGCTCCGTTGCTTAGCCACAGGACTTTCAATATTTTGACCCGGGTTCGCTTCCCGTTAGAGCCATCGTTTTTTTCTTCTTTTTAACTGCGAGCCCGGCTGACCGCCGCCCCACCCCAACGTGCGAGAAGTGGCGAAGGCCCGTTCATCGCTGCTTGCAGCTTTAATTACATCTATGGTTTAAATACTCGTATTCTACCACATACTGGTGTAGATGCGAACACGTTTACTCTGCGATCTCCATAAACTGTCTCTGCTCTGCTCACTGAAGCAAAAGTCTCTGACGACCATGCTTTAAAAAAAACAGGAAGTCAGTTATAATTTTTTTAGTGTGAACATTCCCCGTAGTGTTGCAAGAGAGTCACCAATCCTATTTCAGGGACGTTTCGAATTACAAAATTTGTCAGAGCAGATAGCTCATCTGCAGAGCACTTGGCCCCAAGTGCTGGAGTTGTGGGTTCGATTCCCAGCATGGCAGATCTTTTTTTTCACCTCTATTTCGGTTTTGCACTTTGTAAGTCGCCACAACTTATTTAATAAGACTCCTGATGTTACTTAAAATGTGTTTAATGAATCCAGGATGTAATATTTGTTCAGTATGCAGGGGCAGTGATTTAATTTGTCATGTTTAACATATTTTGTTTTTTACATGAGAATATGGTTCGGTACATGCTGAGTTAATGAATATACATTCTAAAGTGCAATGTCCGTGCGAACAGCTGACGGGGGGCGCTTGTGGTAGCGGGGCAGCTAACAGACACTTTAATATAATTACATCTATGGTTTAAATACTCGTATTCTGCCACATACTGGTGGAGATGCGAACACGTTTACTCTGCGATCTCCATAAACTGTCTCTGCTCTGCTCACTCAAGCAAAAGTCTCTGACGACTATGCTCTAAAACAAACAGGAAGGCAGTTATATTTTTTTTAGTGTGAACATTCCCCATAGTTTTGCAAGAGGGTCACCAATCCTATTTGAGGGACGTTTCGAATTCAAAAGTGTATCAGAGCAGATGGCTCATCTGCATAGCACTTGGCCCCCTGTGCTGGAGATGTGGGTTCGATTCCCAGAACAGCAGATCTTTTTTCTTCACCTCTATTTTGGTTTTGCACTTTGTACATCGCCACAACTTATTTAATAAAACTCCTGATGTGACTTTTAAACTTTTTGCAGCTCGGCAATAGCCTCGTCTTGGTGGATTCCGTTCATGAGACCACAGACTGAGGTTTGAATACCAGCCCTGAGAGTGATTTGTTTTGTCTCTTTAGTCTCTTTTTGACCCGCGTGTCCGGCCGCCCCCCCCCCGACATGCAAGAATAGGCGAAGGCCCGTTCATCGCTGCTTGCAGCTTTAATTAATAGTTATGTTTGTGCATTTAACTGTACGAGGACCACCGCACTGATTATCAGTTTGATTGTTGTTACCGTACCCAACGTTCTCCTTTATGAAACCATTATAAAGCCAATGCAGTGTGATGTAAGCCCTGAATTACACATTCACCTCAGTAACGTTTTGTGTTTCTTCCATCCAATATGAATAAATATTAGATATACACCTGTCAGTGTAAGTTTATCAGAACCAAACTACAGCTGCTCCTCTTCATCTGCTTTAAAAAGATGTTGGACTGTATAACAAGTCCTGATCCGATCCATTGAGATATTTTTCCTGATTATTTTATGACTGATATATATAGTGATATTATATACACCTGTAACCGCTGGGTTCGTGGGGGATCGAAATGACAGCCGGACATGTATTCATCGTTTTGAGTATAAGTTTATTCTCACAGGTTTCTCCGTCCTTCTCTCCACTCGCTCCCGTCTCACTCCTAAATAGATTGGGGAGTCATTGTGTCAATTGTCCTCAGCTGGAGGTTCATTACCTGTCACCATTCCCCGAGCCTCTCCCCCTCTGCAGCCGAGCCGAAACCACGCCCGCCACCACAACAGCATTTCTAATTTTACATAAAAATGAAACAAAAGCTTGAAAATAGTAAAATACTTTAGTCAAGAACTATATTTAAAACGTATTAGCAAGACCAGCTGACATGGTGACGTCATCAAGTCAGCTGCTGTTCCAATTGCGGAAATGGCCGTTCTCCTTTCTTCAGTACCCATCAGTCAGGACTCCCGAGTCTATTCTTGAGGGAACGCAAGTCCGTTTTCGCCGTCTTAGGCATTGAGAAATGTAAACCGCGTGCTCTACCACAATATGAAGGCAGCATGAATGGAGCAATGATACTACGATTTACCATGGCAACAACCACAAACAATTGGTCGGCATACATCACCCCTAATGAGCTGAAAATATTAATGCAAGTGAACGGCGAGTATAAACCTGTAATTAAAACAAAAGCAACACCGCTACTGCAGCAAAACTCAGAAATGGCGTGGGAGAAAACTGCTGCTCAGGTCAACGCATAAGTTCCAATATAGATTGAATTCCCAGTGGGAAAATAACATTTTTTACACTCCTTTTAGAATGCAATACACACAGGCTTGAAATACACACCCGTGCTCATATTTAACCAGAAGAATAATATCACTGGTACAATGGTATTAAACCTATAATGTATTTTATTCTGGTGCAATCCTGTGGAACTAGTCTTTAATGGCTCTCATTGGTTTGTGTCTGGTTTGAGTAGACGATCATCTTTGGCACCACAAGATTATAAACATCGATGCACAAACATCAGATGACCCAGAACGCCATGTGCCTCAATGTGAAAAAGCACATACTTTCTGTCTTACTAAAGGTGGAACTTTATTGCAGTTATTTTTTAGAGACTTAAAAGTTGTGTGTATGGTAGTAGATGATATTCAGTACCTGATTATATTCATTTTCATGGAATCAAATAAAAATTTAATTTAAGAAGAATCATATTCGGTAAATTAGAAGTAAACAGGTATAAAAACCTTTCCAATGAACCAACACTATAATATTGATCAGTTCTAAAAGATATGAAATCAATATCATCATATCCCTTTCCTTCTCCCTCTTCCCATCTGACCTCTTCACCTATCTTCCATTTTCCCATGGATCACAGTATAATTAAAGAAACCATCCAACAGATCCAATTTAAGATTACGGCTATGAAGAATGTGTGCAGTAGCGGCTCCGCCCCACCCCGCCCCCAGTCCCCCCCAAAACCTCCCTCCCTTCCCTTCCTCCTCAGAAACAGCCCTGAAAGGCCTATTAGGTGCATTACCGGTGATAATTAAGCCTGACTAAATTAAATCACCATTGCAACTGATTCCATTGAAAGTTTCAGAGTTGTATTAAATCAAGACGACCATAATATCCAATTCATTTTACAGAACCAAAGGACTTGCCCTATGCTGCAATCAGAAAGAATTCAAGTCACATCACTAATTCAGTTTCTTCCCTGGAGTCTTTACGCTTTCTCTCCTCACAGGTTTTCATAACACCAGAGAGAAGAGAAAGTGAGGACCTAAATTTTTCATGTGGAACCAGACAACTCTAAACGAGGTCTAATATTGCTCTGCTGGATGTGTATTCTGATATCGTTCATTGGACATGGGAGTAATGAAGAATTTCAGGGAATTTACTTCTTGGTGAAAGGGCCTTATGGGCACTAGATTGTTTCACACACACACTTCATCAATCCTGCAGTACAGTAAAAGAATGTTAACCACCTCACTCTGTCAAACAACTCCCAATCCCTTCCCCTAATTTGAAAACTTGTGTTCCCCGAACCAGCTTCACTCTCCTTCTGTATATCTGCACTACCTCCATTTCACTTCTGTGAAAAAAGAACGAAAAAACTCAGTAAGCAGTTCAAAAACTCTATTTTAATCACTGCAGAATAATACAAAGGGCTTTCAGATTTCAGCCTGCTGTACTTTAAATCTTCCAATGTAGACTGAAATGAAATCCATTTTTTGCTCTGATGATCTTTCTAGTCAATGTTCAACATGGTCAGAGAGAAAAATTGCCATCTGTCTGCCACTGTTGCCATGCCACCCTCACTACCGTACACACACATGGTCCACACAGAAAAACAGCAGCCAAAAAACCCTAGAGAGAGGAATGAGATGCCGTTTTTCCATTTGTAGTAGCGTGATAGCACAACGAAAAGGAACAAAACATTATTTGAAGATAGAAGATACACACACACACACTGATAAGGGAAATAATAATAGTGTGTCCTGGTGTGTCTATGAGTGTTTGAGGGGTGGGTTTGGGAGTGTGTGACTATTTAATCTTACATGGTAACTTAACTGTCCGATTGAGGCCACACACACACACAAGCATAGACGGACAGACAGACCTCCCAGTGCTGTCGCACCCCAGATGCCTTACGGGATTGTAAAAATTCATGGGGTTAGCCGCTTGCTGGACCAGACAAATGGAATTATTCTGCTCAGAAGAGATGGCGACATACATGCATGTGTGTTTGCAGGCCCTTGTGTGAGTGTGTGTCTCAAGGCCACTGGGTCAGCCAGTGTGAATGAGTAATAGCTGCTCCACTCTATAACCCTCTCCACAGAAAAGCCTTCATCCCTTAACGTTTGTGTGTATGTGGGTGTTTGCACACGTGTGAATGTGTGATGCAGCAGAGGGCGGACACTTATTCAACAAATAATTCAAAACAGCTACAACTATTAAATTATGAAGTAAAAAAGCCAAGAAATGAAAAACACACGGTATTCTTTTGGGCTTGTGATTGAAAGTTGTAGGTATAAGAACTTTAACCTTTTCACTGCTTTCTCAGTTCATGCAATTTAATTGTAACATAATTAACACTTTTAACACTTTCTGAGCGTTTGGATGTACTTAGCACAACACCTTCAACTTCTTTTCTAAAAAATGTCAACCTGCCAAAAACTTGAAGACTACTTTAATGTAGCAGACGCTGAGATGCCCTGCCTTTTGGTGCCTGTAGGGTCTAGCTTCAATTGGATTCCAGCTGGATTCTACACTTCCCTTTAAGTGCAGGCTGTGAATTTAGTTAGTTATCAAGTTTGGTTAAAATAAGAATGAGGAATGTGGCATACATAAGTTAAGTATTTTACATACTTAAATAATTAAACGTTGCATTTTGATTTCACACAAGACATAAATGGCATTTCCGAAGATAACAAATATCCGTCTCCAACCATCTAAAAAGGTCAACAATTGAGTCAGTGTTACGTCCAGTCGCTAGGGGTAGACGGACGCATACATAAACCCAGACTTTTGTTGGGTGAAAAAAAAGAATATTTATTCTTGGAGTCAAGAAACAAACACAAGGGCGCATGAACTGAGGGAAAGGGCCTGGGGTGCCGTGTAAATCAAAAACCAAATAGAACAAAAGAAGGCCTTCAGAAAGAAGACTATGGCAAAACCAACAAGTAACAAAGATCCTTTCTTACGTTAACCAAAACATAAAAATACATCTCCAACGGCGCCCCTACTCCTAATGTGGCTGACACAAGTCTGTGAGGTGCAGAGTGTCAGTGGTGCCTTGCCCTGGCCCTGTTCCTCGCTCTCACAGTCATTCTCTGGGTCTGGTAGCCGCCCCCAGCTGCAATTCGTTTGGCCTTTTAAGCCTGGCGCGCACTCCAATGCCCTCTTCTGGTTGGCTGGGAGTCTTCCAGGCGGATCCGCTTCGGTCTTCCCTCTGCGTCGTGGGAGGTTGCAGCCAGACTCCCTGTTCACCTGAGGTTGCCGTCGGCAGCCGTAACAGTCAGCATTGAGTCCAGTGACTGTAGTGACTTTTTCTCTATTTGCTTTCAGACTTTGGAAAGAGTTTAAACATTGTGTTGGCTTCAAGCAGAGGAAAGGAAATTAATTTAGTCTTTAAGGAAATGTTTTGTCGGTGATTCATCCAAATTCTCAGATTTGTGTTTCGCATATGTATTTTTCCTTGTATTGTAATATTTGTATTGTAATTCACTAAACATGACACTGCACACTAGTTGACACTACTTTAAATCTGTTTAAGCGCTGACAGTGCTTTATATCTCATGGAAAAGGCTAAATTCGGAGTGTGTGCTCTAAAAATCCGAATTAGGCGTCAACATGCAAATCATCCACCTACACGCTAAGTCCCTTCCTTCCACACAGATCACGCTCTTACCGGCTGCCCTTCAGGGATATGACTCTAGTGTCGCACTGCACGGTCGGATCAGCTGGCTTCTGTCCGTCAGCTGTTCGCTTCCTTACCCGAGCGCCCGCCCGCCACAGCTCTCCCCCTATTCAAGTTTTTGGCAGGTTGACATTTTTTAGAAAAGAAGTTGAAGGGGTTGTGCTAAGTACATCCAAACGCTCAGAAAGTGTTAAAAGTAGGGCCGGGACTCGATTAAAAATCTTAATCTAATTAATTAGAGGCTTTGTAATTAATTAATCAAAATTAATCGCATTTTAATTGCATAAATATTTGACCTGAGAACAGTGAGAAGTAATTTTTTTCACATGGATTTTTATTTTTGTTCAACCAATTCCAGCAGACAAGTGTAGTAATAGCATATTTAGAAATATAGTACTTTCAGAAATTCAGGTTGCCCAATACTTTCAAGTACATTCAGAACATTGGTTATTTTTTCAGACGTGGACTTAGTTACCCTGGTCCTTAAACCAGTCATCTGGTGCAGTGTGGGTTGGGTGTGGGTCCTTGTACGTCCACGCTAGTTGCTAATTGTTTTGCGTTGAGGTGATACTTGAGGCTCGATGCGAATTCCTTGTTGCACAGCTTGCACACAACCATGCTCTTATCGACGCTTCCATCCGTGTGTTTATTATAATAAGATTTCCCATTCACGGGGCCAACCGACACGGTCTCGGCAGCTTCTTCGTTCATGTTCACTGTGGTTTGTTGTCGTCTGAAGTCATGAACGCTAGTTGGTGCTCCAGTATAATCGGTCCTCCGAAACTCATCCAGTGAGAAACGTTCCGCGCTGCAAAAAATAAGTGTAAAAATGCGTAAAAAATGTTACAATTAAATTGCATAAACTGAGAAAGCACTGAATAGGTTAAAGTTCTAATACCGACAACTTTCAATCACAAGCCCAAAAGGATACCGTGTGTTTTTCATTTCTTGGCTTTTTTACTTCAAAATTTAATAATTGTAGCTGTTTTGAATTATTTGTTGAATAAGTGTCCACCCTCTGCTGCATCCCACATACACAAACGTTAAGGGATGAAGGCTTTTCTGTGGAGAGGGTTATAGAGTGGAGCAGCTATTACTCATTCACGGCGGTTGGTGCATGACAGGGGGGGCCCCGGGCTCTGTTGATAAGCCCGACTGCCGAAGGGAAGAAACTGTTCGTGGATGGACCTCAGCCTCCTGCCGGATGGAAGGGGCACAAACAGTTCATGTCTGGGGTGAGAGGGGTCGGCTACAATCTTTCTGGCACGCTTCAAAGACCTGTAAGGGAACAATTCCTGGAGAGATGGCAGATTGCAGCCAATCACCCTTTCTGCAGAGCGGATGACACGCTGCAACCTGCCCTTGTCCTTGGCTGTGGCTGCAGCGTACCACACGGTGATGGAGGAGCAGAGGATGGACTCGATGATGGCCGTGTAGAAGTGCACCATCATCGTCTGTGGCAGGTTGAATTTCTTCAGCTGCCTCAGGAAGAACATCCTATAACCCAGGAAGGAAACTGTGTGAGCATGAAATGTACATTTCTCAGCCTTGGCATATAACTTATTCTCCAGTAGGTGTTGTAGAACCAGGCGTACATGTTGAATGTGTTCGGCAGGATCCATGGAAAATTTGAGAATGTCATCAAGGTATACATACACATAAACGTCCCAAACATGGCTGGCAGACCGCAAGCAGTTGTTATGGCATGATTTACTTCAGCATCTTAGCCTTTGTCCAATCAATCACAGGATTGTGCTTAACCAACCATGTGTGCCCTAGAACGATCAGAATTATGGGTGAGTTATCTCTTCCTGAAATATTTGTTTACCTGAAATAAGTAACTTAACGGGTTCAGTTCGACTAGTGACTTTGGCCACTCTGACTTTGGCCCACTCTGTCGCTCCTTGTTAATGCGGTACCTGCCTAATTGCATCGGCTCCTGCTCTGGAATCTCTTTGTGTTGACCAAAGAGGGTAAATTCAACTTGTTCCTGGGAAGTGCACCTCGAATAGTGCGCTTGAGCTGCCACCCTCCGTTGGAAGGTCAGCCCGTCCCACCTCCCACTCTGTCGCTCCCGACATCGATTATCCACTTACGTATGGCCAACTGCACTAACTCTTATAAATTCCCTGGTTCAGGGTATGACACCAATTCATCCTTGATACGGCCATATAATCCATTATAAAAAACTGACTGCAAGGATTCGTCGTTCCATCCACTCTCTTTAGCTGTAGTCAGGAATTCAATAGCGTATTCTGCAACGTTTTGGGTTCCTTGTTGTAGCACAAATAGTCTCTTAGATGTGTCCTTACCGTGAACTGGATGGTTAAATAATCTTTGCATCTCGGCCGTAGAGGCTGTGTAGGGGCTTGCCACATCACTGTCTCTCCCATACAGCCGACACCCACTCTAAAGCCTTTCCATGTATGATGTGTAAAAATCAGTGTAAATCAGACGGTTACTAGTGAAGAAATATATCAACAGAGGTGGAAAGTAACGAATTACATTTACTCGTGTTACTGTAATTGAGTAGTTTTTTTGTGGACTTCTACTTTTTAAAGTATTTTTTGTTTGAAGTATTGTACTTCGCTACATTTTAAATCATATCCGTTACTGAGTAAAAAAAATCTCGTCCAGGAAACTAACGTCACTGCACTGATTGAGTGATGAGCGGGAGAACGAACGCGCTACACAAGAATGATGGAGACTGACAAAACAGATGCAAACCCAGCTGAAATCGATTGAAAATACGAAGCGTAGCCGCTAAACCGGAAGTACGTAGGTTTTCACAGTAAGAATCGACGCAACCGTCTGTAATGACAGCGGTTATTTAAGTTCATTAACGGATAAATAAATAATCCTGGTCCGACGGGATGTGTTAGCAGCAGTAGTTGACTACACTCGCTGCTCTTGGCTCTAATATTTATTGTTCACGTATTGTTTTTCTTCAGCGAGCAGAGCAGAGACAGTTTACCACCGTCAGCGCCCCCCCCGTCAGCCGTTCGCGCCGATCATCAGTGGCCCACTTTAGGTCGAAGTCGGCAGTATCTGGCCCGAACCTGAAATGAGTTTGACACCCCTGCTTTACTGAATCCACAGTTCATGCCATATTTAGTGGTTGTAGTAATGTTTAAAATGTTTTATTGGATGATCTGCACTAAAATCATCTCTTTTATTTTATTATTTTTGCTATTACACTTTAATTTGTAAAGGTCTTCCTTCAATTAAAAACAACTAGATTGAGATTTATTTTCCCTTGTCTTTTTTTAACTACACTAGAATCCCGCACCCCACCCAGCTGTTAAAAAAGTAACTCAGTAACTTTTTCTCGGAGTACATTTTTAATGAGCTACTTTTTACTTTAGTAACATTTTACTTAAGTAACAGTACTTTTACTTGAGTACAACATTTTGTTACTTCTTCCACCTCTGTATATCAATATTACACACACAATAAAATTTGGGGACTTTTCTAAAATAATATCACTAACAGCCCTACAAGTCCTATGAAACAGAAAGATACCAGGCTAAAACCTCTTCTACATTCCCCTTGACACACTGGGCTATAATTTTACAGTACACATGTAAAGTTTCACGTCTAGAGAAGGCTTTTATGTCAAAAACAAAATTTTTGTCTATATTGGCTTCCTGTCCAATTTGGGTCATTCAACCTCTTTTTAGAATTATCTAATCCAACTCAATATGATTTAACCCAGGTGGCAAATGATTGACAGCTTCCTCTACCACACTGAACATCGGTAGAGCGTAAAATGACGCTTGGAGTGAGGATTGGCTGTAAAATTTGACCCCAACCCCCCCTAACGCCATTCCAAAGCAACAAGGAGCTCTGTGAGTCATGCAAGATGGCGGGTGGCCGTAGCCGATTCATTTAATAATTTCATTAAAAAACAAAGGGTAATTTTCTTACTCTCAATTTGGCATTGTTTTTCACTGGATTTACCATGCTCTCTTCATACTATTTTCCGTTTTCCGTGATAGCATTCATCATCGAAGGATTGTTCAATCGTTCAATCTGGACTTATTATATAGAATATCTTCAAATTTTCAATCGGAGTAGTGCATATTGTAGCAAAGACTTTGCTTTTTACCAGGTGAAGCATTCGTATATTTCTTCATCATGGTTGAAATACACTTATTGTAAGTCGCTTCAGATAAAAGCGTCAGCTAACTGACATGTAATCATGAGTACCCAATCGTTTTGGTTCAGGCTCGGAACCAAATGGTTCCATATTGGTGCCATATGGGGGACTCTCGTCACCAAAGGTTACCTGCAACATATATAATGCAATTTACACATCTGGAAAAAAGATAACAAGTGTTCCCTTTATTATGTCGCCAAGATCACTCCCCTTGCAACAGTCTTTTTATCCTAGGTCTCCACAAGAATATGGGGACAATAAACAACGAGGAGCAGAGGTAAAGTTTGATGCAAACACGACTCCCAACTCCTGGTTTACTACTGCTCTTCATCTCTGCTCTATTCGTTTCTTCACTTCCTCTCACCTCCCTCTTCATTATTCCGACTTTTTCCCCTCCCCTACAACTGCTTGTATCCCTTTTCCCCAGGTGCCTTATTTTTTTTATCCCGTTCCCTCCCCTTTTTTCTTCATTCATGAGTATTTCAGCTCCCAACAGATAGCATCATTGCTTTACTGCTGCGCTGAGCTGACAGTCTGTATGTCCTCGCTGTGGGCTTTAAACACACTAAATCAACGCCTGAAAGAAATAGATATTTTGCCACCGAGATAAGCCCATTTCCTGGTGAGTATTCATTGAAATGATATAATAACTGACATGGATAGCAGAGCAGCAAAAGAGAGTGAGAGAGAGTGGGGGGACAGAGATAAACATTGTATTTGCAAGTTTTCTTTTGTAGCGTGAAGGCACCTTTTTTTTTCTTTAAGAGGAGAAGGGATGAGGGATCTAAACGTTGACAGGGAAGGTGGTAAATTGAATGCCGTGAGCTGTCTGAGCCTCTCTGTCTCTAGAAAGAAATTCAATTAAAGTGTATTGGGTGGTTGTGAATGTGGCAGACTGGGCTCCCACTGGCTGATAAGAGTTGCTTCTCGCAGCAAGTGGCCTTATAACTGAAGCCAGATCACTAGCTGCTAAACGTGTAATCCCCTGCAGCCGAACAATATGGGCCCCAGTCTTATTTAATGAAGCAACAGCCGCATTTCACATTATATCAACGCATGGGGGCTGCGGTGCCACCCCTCGACAGCGGCTAACACACTTCCTTCGGCTTAAGCCACACACAGAAATAAGAAACCTAGGCTGCTGACACAATAGCTCCTATCTACCTCTTAACACACATACCCACGCACACACACACACACACACATTGTATAAAAGCCCACTTGGGAAGTGATTTCAGTCTTTTCAGTGTTAAGTACCAGCCCCACTCGAGCTAATACTTACTTAATACTTAGAGGGTTTTGGGACAGAGGATGTCGCATGTGTACAGACTCAGGCAAATTTGCGATTTTGGGCTATACAAAATAAAAATTAATTCATACACTGTGTGTTTGCTTTTTTGGGCAGATAACAAAGATGAGATTAAATGGCTTGCCTGAAGCAAGTTTGGGTCATGGCCTTTTCAGCTCCAGGTCTGTGTCACTAAAGGAAAGTTCCTTAAGCAACTTATAGTTTTATACGAGTCGGGCATAAGAGTTGCTGTGGAGAAATTGTCCAATATCACATCAGTGGAATAATGTGTTTGTATCGTGCTCATGGAGCATCTGCAGATGGTTCTCCCCTGTTCTGAAAAGTGAAGCCAATAATAGTGTCTAAATTTTAGTTTTTCTGATGGCCATCAGGGGAGTCAAGGTTAGGTATAGAAGTAAAAAACAGTTGAAAAACCAAAGTGCAATTATGAAAGTAACCATTTAGATAAACATAATGCTATCCATAGAGAATTTACCGCAATAAATTAGAAGTTGTTAGTAGCTTGTGGCTTTGACTGCCAGACGTAGTAGACACAGGTCAGCACTGAAAGTTTAAACATAGGGTCGTAAACATTTAATAAATGTTATTAATAAATAATAAATGTTATCAATAACCAACACATAATTAGACTATATGCATGTAACTTTATCAGTCCCATTTCTTTGTCTAATAACATAAACATACGCACAGACATTGTTATTAATTAACAACAAGACTTACGCATTACACCTACCGTTCCCTCCAATCTTCAATTATTAATTAGTGAAAATTAAATCTATGAATTACTTGCTCCATTATATACTTTAGCAGCTTCAATTTGGATTGTGGCCTGTTTCCCTCAGGCCAGCAGATTAAAGTGGCTATTTGAAATCAATTTCACTAATAACAGATCTTAATGAGCTCATCAATTAAGGCTTTGTTAATGGCTTGTTAGTGTCTAGTGTGTGAGCGTGTGGATTTGACTGCATGTGTTACTCCCAACGAAGACATACCTTGCACCTATATCACTGTGATGGGCTGAGTGGGCTAGGCTGCTATTCATGGAGGAAGACATGGGGGTTAACTTTTTGTTTAGACCTAACTGGAAGCTCCAAGGTACAGTATATTGGACACGGACACAAAAACACATGCATGTGTGGTTGGGACTAAGGGGGAGGGGGTCTCCCTTTGAAAGAGTCTTTATGCAAATAAGTCTTATAATGGCTTCCAACATTGGGGTTATGATTTGAATAAGTTAGGCTGCTCACTGGGGCATTTCCCATACTGGAAAGACCATTAGCAGGCCTCAACCCCTCCCCCCACGCACACACATGAGCCTGAGACCTCCTCCCTGACCCCTCTTCTCTTTGGCACACGCCTACCACTAAATGTAAGTGGTATACATGCATGGGTTAGCTTGACTACACAGGGCGATGCCTGTAATAAGTTCATTTATTTAACCTCTGCCTGTGCACTTTCTTTAAAGTGATGAAGGAGGCTACAACACACATCCAATTCAGATGCGTACTGTGGGCTGCCTTCTCTTATGCTAGATTCAATTACACCACCTGGAAGGCTTAATTGCTTATTGCCAGCTTATTCAACCTATTGAATGTTTTTTTCCCCTCAAACAAATTTGACCTAGCCACTAACTATTTTACTAACACAAGCAGCTGAACTTACAGTATTGGGAAATTCAGTTCTCTCTGTAAAGTCCCAACATAGAATCATGAACCAACATTATTACTTTGTGGACATTGGGGGTTGTGGTATTATCATATTTCGTTATTATGTTAGGATCTAAATATATCGGCACTGATATTGCGAGTCAAATATTGATCCAATTGTAAGCATTAGTACATTTTTTAGCAATAACTGGAGGAGAATCTCAGCCATGCCTCTGCTTTCATCAGTTTCCTGTTTATCAGTAAACTTACACTTTAATGATTGATACTGTGAGAACTAATTATGACACCCCAGTTCACTCATTAAGCTACACAGCTACAAATGATTAATTGATTTATCACATTTTCCCAAGGCTCCATTTATAATCTCATGCTGAAATTAGTTTGGAGAAGGAGGGGGGGAAATGAGAAGGAGGCTATAAATGGAGGAAGAAGGAGTGGAAGAAAGGGATGTGGGAGAGCAAGGATGAAAACGGGATGATGGAGGGAAGGAAGGGGAAAAGGTGGTAGTGGAAATTTAAGGGTGGATTGGAGATTAAGGAATGTTAATATACTACAACTGGTCCTACAGAACTACATTACTGACGATTACATCTTTCATCTGCTTCGCTCATGGTTAAAGATTTGAAGAATGTCTACCATGCTGTATGGAATAAATCATACATAATCCTATCAGAATAGCAGAAGAGTCCTTTTTTCTCAGGCTCCAAGGTCTAGGGAAAAATGTTCAACATCTAGAGGTTAATATTCAATTAAAGAACGGAAATAGAAATGAAACTTGAGGTATGAGGATTCCCTGGCGTCTATGATCATAAATTGTTCAATTATTGTAACAGCTGGTCCTCTGGTGTAGTCAGAATATCCTGGCGCACAAAGCTCACAACTGTGAAGATGACAGTGGATTTCGGGGGGAAGCCCCGCCACACTGCCCCCCTTATGCTTACCTCTGTTCTAGTTGGTTGTCCTTGTTTTGGCCGTTTATTTATATATTGAGAGTATCTACATTACAGAACCAGAGTAAAATCCATTGTATGTGTATGCATACATG
Source organism: Pungitius pungitius (assembly GCF_949316345.1). Lineage (NCBI taxonomy): Eukaryota > Metazoa > Chordata > Actinopteri > Perciformes > Gasterosteidae > Pungitius > Pungitius pungitius. The sequence continues at coordinate 24,519,813 of NC_084901.1, read as the reverse complement.
GTCAATAAAGCTGATGTTGATTCTTTATTCTATGCGGACTGTGTTTACGTTAGCCAAGTTATTTATTAATTTATTTTTAACATGCAGAAATTATGTCATAGTTTGACAGTGGAATTACACTTTTTGGTGCATGTCTTACATGGTTATGTGCTTATAAATATGAAGGAGGTCAGAAGGAGAAGCTGGTTCAGTAAAGCAGGAGTCTGATTTAACAGGAGGAGGCCAATCTATCATCTGGAGAAAAGGTGGCTGGTTGACTGTGAGGGGAGGAATAGGTGGGCCTTTCATCAGGAGAGAAGGACGGTATTCTATTAGTAGAAAAGAAGAAAGCAGGAAGTGGCAGGAAAGGAAGTAGCCAGTCTATCAAGAGGATATCAGGAATATCAGGAAACAATGAGGAGGTAAGTATCATATGAAAAAGGCCGCTCTATCAGGAGGAGAGAAGTAGGCTGAAGGGGTAATGAGATGCTGAGGCTCGACTGCCTAACAATAGCTGCTGTGTGTCGCTGCTTAGCCTGGTGCTCTCAACCTATTTGTCATAATCACAGCCAGTTTTCTCATTAGTAGAAACCATTAGCCTTTAAAGGCTTATCGGACTCTTATCAGCCTCAGAGGTAGCACATAACCAGGCTCTGTGCTTAAACCTTCAAAACCAACACACATAATAAAAAAAAAGAGAATACAGTTTATTTAGTGAAGCCTAGCAGAAACAGCACCCACAATGACATAGCACCACTTGCCCACAACGCCTTGCTCAGGAATCTCAGAAAGAAGTCCCTGACCCCACACTTCTAACTGAGCAACTCCGGCAGTGCCAGAAATAGTTACAAAGCACTCGCGTTCTAATCTGGCTCCATTAGCCACGTCTGTCCCTCCTCACTTCCTGGGCTTTGTGCAGCTGTCACAATGACCAATGATGTCGTACTGCTAGCTGATTCATGGCAGCGACCCAGGGATCAAATCTGATGGGAGCATCAGGCCAAACGACCAAACGCACCCCCAGCAACCCATTACAGTCTATTTATCTAGCTGGACATCTAATGGGAGAGCTACTTTTCCACTTCAACAATGTGATGCTATCAGTAAAGGCTTGATCAAGACTTGGACTGCTTCGCAAGAGCTATCTGAAGTGGCGCAGCCTAAAAACTTGAATTGTTGATAACTTATACCCATAAAAGGAAATATGACTTGACTGAGGCCTGAGCTTCGCTTAAATCTTTCAATAGAGCTCATGGCTACCAGGCTTCAGTTAGATTTGTTTTAAGAAACACCTGTAATTCCAAAAACAAGGCATCTACAATTGAAACATGTCATCAATGCTGCATTATAATTACACACTGTAAAAACATATTGTTGATTTAAGGTAGGGTTTAGCAGTAGGCTCTTCTCAAGGTAAAATACAAGTTTACATGTCACACAAATGTCATAAATTTTTGAAGTTTGATATTAAATGAGTTTTACATCATTATGTAAATAAGCACCACTCCATATTCAGAGTGACCAGCAAGGGGTAGAATTCAAGCACTGACTATAAAAATAAGCTATCAGCACAACACGTATTCACAAAATAATCATGTTCGTCAAAAATGTAATACAAATCAATTCCAAGCATTATACCTTAAACATTATGATGGATGTGTTTGTGTGTGAGAAAGCAGTAAGAGAGAAAAATAAAAATGGTGATCCTCTTTTAGCACAAAAAAATACGTGTGTGAAGGAGAGGTACCTAAGGTCCTTCCTTTCTGCTGGACAACAGCTGTGCTCCAAGGAGAATACAAACCCAACTAAAACCTCTACAAATTAAACCCTTATACTATTTTTTTATGTGCACTCCCACAAAGTATTGTTCTTCGAATCTTTATTCAACTTATTCTATTTCTTCCGCCGCACCTTTCAACTATTACTGTAAGACCGTTCAAATATTTAAATCTTCAGCTCCTTCAGGAGAGGGGTCCGATAACTTCACCATTTGAAATTTAAAATGTTGACAAAAGTCTAAACTATTTAATTAAATCAACTTGTTTATATCTATTATACTTTTTTCATAATCACTAATTATTTTTCATTATTTTTTAGTCCTCTTTTTGAGTTTTACATGGGTTTCTATGTATGTAGTTAGAGGGCATCTTTGGAATGTTCCGGAAATTTAATATGAGGGAAGCAACAGATTTCGGTACAAAAAAATATGTTACTTTTGCCCTCACGGCCACAACATTCACTTTTCAGGCTTCATTTTTGGATCAAAACGATGCTGCGCTTATGCTGGTTGGACTCATTTACTTTTGTCCTGAGGAGCCAGAGAGTGAGACAAAGTCTGTCTCAAGCCCCTTAGGCTCCAATACAAACCTAGCAACATATTTCTAATAAAAACCAGAAGGTACACATCTTGTAAAACTGCTACTAGAGCCGTTTTAAGACACAGAGAGACATCTAAACCAAACTGAGCGGTAGAGTCTTGTGTCTCTCAAAATCACATTATATTTTGGATACCCCTTATAGTTTTAATTTTCTTATAACTTGTTTGAGGTGTGGATTCTGTGTAAATCGCCATCTCTCTCTGCCCTTTGAGCAGCTGCTCCGTTGCCATGGATACTTAGACACGCTCCACTCTGTCAGTTTTTCAGTTGGTCTCAGCCAGCTGAACCATAACTGAGGAGTTTAATATTTCTTCCGGCAAAATGCAATTTTTAGAGCCTAAGATTTCAAGAGCACACTGCGTGGATTGGAAACGAATCGCGCCGATCGGGAGCTCCGCGGACAGGCACAGTCGACTTAACATGCAGGAGCATATAGGGCAGAGCTGGACAGGGCAAGAGTGCTGACGTCTCGAATGAGAGCTCATGGAATAATCCGACAACAAGACGAGGCTAGAACGAGGGAATAAGAAGGTGACAATATCAGGTGGAAAAGCTTTCAGGTGAGACAATGATGAAAACGAAAGGGGAATCAGCTGTGAGGGATAATGAGGGGAAGAGAGAATGGACAGAAAATGTTTGCCTGAAGGTTACCACAAGAGGGAGACAGGGGACAAGGGAGGATCATAACAGGTGTGTTCAGGGGTTCAATGTTTACACGTGCTATTATTTTGGAACTGCTCTAGACGCTGCATCGACAATGCTGGCACTGGCTAGTTGGTAGTAGGGGGCCCCGACAGATGGCTGATATCGCTCCATATGAGGGACACAACCCCTTTAGACACTGCAATGTTACATTGGGAATCTCCCTAATGGAGCCCGCTAGCCAGCATCCACGTGAACGAAAAGATGAAAAAAACAAGAAGATGAAAAGAAAAAACGTGACAGTCTGAAAGTGGGAATTTATTTGTCATAAATATAATGTCATTTGTGATATTCTGATGCACTTGTTTATTTATTGGTTATTGTGTAACTTGTTCTCATGATTATTTATTTTATTTAATATGTAAGGTATGAACTATGTTTACTTAATTAGTTTTGCAGGGACCTTTTTTGGTGTCACAAAGTCCAAGAAGCATGTGAAGCGGCAGGTAACATTATAAATCCGCAAAGGGATGAATCATTTTAGACATAGTGCATTCCCCTCTTGGTTGTTCGCAGCCAGTAAGGTTTTGTCATACATATTTGTTCAATACGTTCGTATGATGTTAGATTGAAGCCTCTTGACCTGTGTATAGTTCGACGGTGGATGCCAATGTGGACGACAAGTGGATGATGAAAGGTGTACGAAGGTGTATCAAGATGGTGTGGAGAGAGAGATTTCCATAAGCGGAATAAATCCATCAGTAACAATTTGTGGTTTTGTGTATTTCCTGGAGGGAGTGACAGGGAATGTTGAAGCTATATGTGTTACATTATGTGCAGTTAGTGCTGCCAGCCAGCCTGTTTCTTTATCTCAAACTCCCAGGCATCCGTTAGGCACCAAATAAGTTTAATATACATTCAAAACGAGTACAACAACATCAACAGCAGACCTCAACAAATCAAAGTAGGAACTTATTAAGGTTCCTTTCTAAAGTTAAGATTATTTTTTTCATATGTTAATTGTTTTCTTTATTGATCCGTAGTCCTGGACTTCCTTTATCATGATTCTGGTTCTGATTCCGCCATTTCTGTATTTTTTCAGATTGATATAAGCTTCTCCCATTTCTGTGTTTTTTTCTCCAATTCTTTCAAATTCATTTCAGCTTTTCTCATTTCTGTATTTTTAGCAATTTTTAAATTCATTTGAGCTTTTTCTATTGTTTCAGTAATGTTTAAAATTAATTTGAGCTTTTTTCATTTCTCTATCCTCTATTACTCTAAGCAACTTTCTGAAATTAATTTCTGCTTCATGCATTCCCAGCAGTTATTGTGAATTTTGATGTATTTTTTTAGTTTTTTATCTTGGATAATGTCTGTTTGCACTGTTACCCCTTGCTGGTGTAATTGTGTCAATTTTCCTGCTGCAAGACTTATAATGGATCATCTTATCCTAAAACTATGTTGCTCAGCCAGCAAACATAGGACTATTCTTCGAGTTATTTTTTTCTTTGAAGGCAGTGATGTTGTCTCCCCACCAATGCAAGTTGCATGGATGGAGCAGTGCGAAGATATGGACTGGTCTATATAGAGCCTTGGTGGTGTCAGTACTGTGTCACAGGAGCACCCTGGGGTACTCCTGTTTTCATCCAAAGAGGCTCTAATATTGTAATTTGAACCAAATCTCACACTTAAGTAATCCATGCACCATTATTATTGGCGCACAGCACAAACCTTTTTGTCTTCTTCTGTTGAGTTAAAATCAAGCCATCAGTACATTACGCAATCTAATAAATCAGTTTAAACAATGGTCATATGAACTAAAAAGAATGTGTGGATTATTTAGGCTTTGGCCCATATAGCAAACATGCTGATATTTTTATTATTGTGGATAGGTAAGTTCTCAAATTTTGGATTAGATTCCCAGTGCAGTTTGTGTTCGAAATTGATTATTGTGGTGAAACTAAAGAAAGAAGAGCAGCAAAGATGTCGACAGACCAGATGTTGAGCAACTATTTCTCTCTTTTGATGATGACACCACCCTCATTGGGCTGATCTCTGGTGGGGACGAGTCCGCCTACAGGTGGGAGTCTGACCACCTGGTGATGTGGTGCAGCCAGAACAACCTGGAGCTCAACGCCCTGAAGACCGTGGATATGGTTGTGTACTTCAGGAAGAACGCAGCCCCACCTTCCCCCCTCACCTTGTGTGACTCCCCCGTCACCACTGTGGACTCCTTCTGTTTCTTTGACTTCATCATCACCCAGGACCTCAAGTGGGAGCTGAACATCAGCTCCATCAGCAGAGGATGTTCTTCCTCTGCTCCTCCATCACTGTGTCGTACGCTGCAGTCACTGCCAAGGACAAGGGCAGGTTACAGCGTGTCATCCGCTCTGCAGAGAGGGTGATTGGCTGCAATCTGCCGTCTCTCCAGGACTTGTTTGCTTCCAGGACCAAAAAGATTGTAGCCGACCCCTCTCACCCCGGACATGAACTCTTTGTGCCCCCTCCATCTAGCAGGAGGCTGAGGTCCATCAGGAATAAGACCTCCTGCCACACGAACAGTTTCTTCCCTTCGGCAGTCGGGCACATCAACAGAGCCCAGGGCCCCCCTGACTGACTCTTACTCCCATATTCATTCACTTTGTCACTTTCACTTGTCACTTTGTTTAGGTGGTGCACTTTATCTTTATTTCTAATTTTATCTTTATCTCTAGCATACTAACCCATAGCATATATTTTATTATACTTTTGTTTTATTTTTATCTTATTGCTGCACTATGTTGTCATTATTTTACTGTCTTCAGTCATGCACCATCCGCCAAGACAATTTCCATGTGTGTCTAACACATTATGGCAATAAACGTTTCCTGATTTCCCGATTCCTGAACCAAAGTTTTTCCCTGTGAGTTAACATTGTATGTCACCATTAAATTCCTCTATCCTCCCTTAATAATACCCAGTTTCTTCTCATTTCTCCATTCTCATCCTCATATTTCTCCTCTTCATTCGTCCAAGTTTTCAGCCCATCCCTACTATTTCTCCATATTCTCATTTCTCCATTTCATTAAGCCATCAGCCCAGCACTGTAAAATATCTTGTTTGTGGCATCTCATCTGTCAAACACAGACACCCTAAGAGGGAGAACGGAATCTGTAACCTATAAGAGACATTAAAGAAGATGAAGATTGCAGATACCAGGACCTTTTTAATTTCTCTATCACTGGATAAATGTTCAAAAGTAAAAACAATTCCACACAAAGAAAGAGAAATAGAAAGATTGCATGTCACAACGGTGGGGTGGCAGGGCAGGAAGCAGGGCTCAGATTTTCTCACAAAAGGTAACTTTAATAAATGAAAAAGGTCAAGGGGAAAAACACTGAGATGTGGACGGGGACGAGGACGAGGACGAGGAACTAGGACCGGGATTCAGGGAAAGACATACAGACTTACATTCATGAAGACCTACAATTACGCGACAATGGACGAGAGACACACATGGCTTAAATACGCTGGGAAGGTGCAGGTGATTGGACACAGGAACCGGCAGAGGGCAGTTTAGGGGATTTTTTTTTTTTTAAATCGAAATAAAAAAAAATAATGAGGATGTGGATAAAAAAAAGGTCTAACATATAATATGCAGTCAGAAGAAGAAAATTTGAATCTATTTAGATAAAAGCACAATTCACAACGTAGGGCTGAAGGAATTAGTCTTAAAACCTGATATTGAGTTAGCATTTTTGCAATTTTCCTTTGCGTTGTAACAGTGTCAGGGAGCAGGCGAGGTCGTAGCTGGAGGTCAGGCAGGGGGACGAGAGCCGGGAGCGTGGAGATAGGCAGAGGTATCGTCGAGGGTCAGGCAGGCGTGAACGAGGTCTGGGACAAACGAGAGGTCAATAACAAAAGGCAGAAACGGGATATCGAGAGAACGCTCGGAATGTGATGGAAACAGGCACAAGACTTCGCACCGGCCTCTGAGGCTTCGGCAGCTCAAGTGCCCAGCCTCTCCTGATGAGAGACGAGCCACAGGTGCGTTGGTGGGAGTAGCCGCGCCCTCTCAGTGGGCTGATCTTGAATGGCACAAACCACAGTCTGACGCGACACAGAGGGGTGACTGAGATCCCGAGCTTCGGACCTTAGTATTCTGGAGACTGGGGACGTCTGTGACACTTCCTCTCTTGAAGCTTTAACTTGTTTTCAAAAAGGTGGTTTCTAACAAATGATTATATGACCATTGTTAATGGTGTGAAAATTGATTGGTACTCAGAAACTGTTTAAATGGATGGTTCTCATAAAATGTATCATGAATATTTTTTTGTCAAGGATTTACTTTCAATAAACCAGAATCCAAAAGAAGAGAATTTGTATGTTACTTCCTATTCCATTTCATCCTTGTAATGGCCAAAATATATGTAACTCTTCTAAAAGGCTTCATTTGTATAACCAGTTTATTAATTGCAAGTGAAATGAATTGAGAATTGAGATGGAAAGGCCATGGTATGAGAGCTGAAGTGTTCCTCACTGATAAATGTCCCCAGCGTCCTAGTTCTAGAGACTAAACAAAGTAGGTCATATGTGTGTAAGCAGCTTTGTTTTCAAGTCTTGGGAGGGCAAGTCCATGGTCAAAGAACTGATGTGTCTTACATGTATTAGATGTCCCAGTATCCTGGCTGTAGATACTCAACAAGGTGGTCAAGGTTTCTGTTGATGCCACCGATAACTGAACTTGGGTATAAGAACTGCCTCGTTCTGTTAGAGGGCAAGGAGGTTCATGACAGTCTGCAGAACACGTAGCTGTTGTGACCTTTCTTCCCTTGCATGGAAATAAACTGAGAAAGACATATTTGACTCAGAGCCTTTTGTTTCTTACTTTACGATTGTCTGTGCAAAATCTTCCATCACTACTGACCACTAGAGGCTGTGCTTAATACTGGATTGGTCTTTGGCTGGATACAATCTGCAAATGTCTAACCGTAACCACTATTTCTTTACCAGCGTGGAAAATGAATAAGGAGTCAGGAACAGACAACCGCAGTGTTAAAGGAATCCGACTCCACTTTCACTAAGCACTGTCGTTATGATGCGACAAGAGGCGCAGTGTAAAAACTACACTTTCCCTGAAATTGGACTAAAATAGGTATTCCCAAAGTGGGCTGCGACAGTGTTGCAAATTCTTCACTGATGGAGACAATATTGATGCTTTTGTTTAATACGTCGTACAGTTTTCACTTCCAGTGGCGCGAATAGTACATTCTACGCAACACAGACAGTAGTCAGATCGAGTACTTGACGATGTAAGTCATATTACTTCAACTCTGTACTCTGAAGAAACACCAGACGAACAAAGGATATCTTGGATCAAAAAGCTATAATAAGAATTTAATAAAGAATAAGCGTTGCACTAAAAAGTTAACACCTCAGCCAAGGATTCAAAGGCTTCTCCAATCCACAGACCACAGTAAGTCCTTTGACTACTACGTAGTTAACTGTTTATCGGTTCCACCTACGAATCTTGAACAAGGGGACATACACTCGGGCCGGTCTGAATCTGCTCAGTTACTAAGATTTTCACGGACAACCATTTCTAGGGTTTACAAAGAATTGTGTGAAAAGGGAAAAACATCCAGTATACGCCAGTCCTGTGGGCGAAAATGCCTTGTTGATGCTAGAGGTCAAAAGAGAATGGGCCGACTGATTCCAGCTGATAGAAGAGCAACTTTGACTGAAATAACCACTCGTTACAACCGAGGTATGCAGCAAAGAATTTGTGAAGCCACAACAGCAGAAGACTCCACTGGATACCACTCATCTCCACTACAAATAGGAAAAAGAGGCTACAATTTGAAAGAGCTCACTAAAACTGGACAGTTGAAGACTGGAAAAATGTTGCCTGGTCTGATGAGTCTCGATTTCTGTTGAGAAATTCAGATGGTTTCAGATGACATTCAGACCCTTTCTCGAACTCTTAGCAGTGGTTCGCCTCCATTTGAGTGGGGTGTGTCTTATGCTAAATGGTCGCTGCTGTTGCTGTGCATTAGGTAGTGTCAGTGGAGGGGCTTGGAGACCTGGAAGTGCCTGCACTGAAACTTGATGGTCCTAATGAGACCCGTGGGTCTGAGGTTACTGCTTGTGCTGGGTTGTCAATGTCCCCAATTAGTGTGAGGTGGTCTGGGAACTGGTCTGTCCCTCAAAAAAGGGAGATTGAGGGGCTGCTGGGACCATTTCTGGATCGGTTCTGGTCCTGCTTCTGGAGAAGGCGAGATGATGGTTGTCCGGTAAATGTTTCCTTTGGCGCCGCTTAGGTTGTTGACAAGAGGGTTCTTCTCTTCTGTACCAGCAGGGGTAGAGGTGCGTCTTCAAGATCCTGGTTGTGTGACTTGAAACTCATTAGACACCCCCCCCCACCTGGTATTCCCATAGCTTCCATTCTACCTATTGATGTGGTATTAAGGGTTCAGGTTTCTCAATTCTTTGTGATGCATTCATGTCTGTTGTGCACTGTGTCTATAGTTATGTTTAACTGAGACAATACTGTTATCTGAATAAGCACAATTTAATGGCAAAATAATTTTCTCTTTCATCGTCAGTCCAGATGATCCATGGGAAAATTCACATTCACACACACACAAGATCCTTAATTTCTTGTTCTCACAATAATAGTAATCTTGGTATTGGCTTGTATGCATCTCAGTCATTTTTGGCATGAATTTAAATGAGTGGTTTCTGTCCCTTTTCTTAATCTGAAAGTGGTGTGTGGTAATAACTTGAAGAAAAATGTAGGTGTTTGTGGGATTATGCATGAGTGTTTACTTCCTCTTCGTCCATTTTCTCTGCTGAAACGTCTGTTGTTATCAGAGGATTGGTCAGACGACACGTAGTGGTCGTCGTTGACGTGTGATTAACTCCACTCTCTTCTTGATGTTGGGAATATCGCTCAGGGAACCTGAGGTGTTGAAGAATCAGGATTCCCTGGTCAGCTGTTGAATCGAGAAGCAGAATGGGATACCTGTTTGTGAATGTGGGAGTGTCTCTTGGTGATGCAAATTGAAACATTATGTCACGGTTTGGGTCTGCTTCCTGTTTTATTTTGTAGTTTCATGTCTCTTGTGTTCGTGGGTACCTTCACTTCCTGCCTTGTCCTGTCTTCCCCTATGATTGTCTGCCATGCCTGACCTCCGGAGCCCGGCACATGGCTGCAGTACCGGTCGACCCTCGGAGGCTCGGAGGCCGCCTGACAACTCACCGGCCCGCCCGCCGGACCATAGTTGTCGGGTCCCCACCCTCCCGCCCCTTGTCTGATTCCTCCAGTATCTAAAACCTTTGGTGTAATTTATTTTGTTAAAGTTGGAAACCATCCCTACGATAGTTATGCAGTAAATATATCTAAATCCCTTCTCTTGAGGCATGTGTTAATTTAACGCATGTCTCAAAATAGTCCAAGGTGTTACATAATCAGCATTAAGTCAGCTTCAGACTTCTCTGCATTGTCTTAAAGGTGGGTGACTGGCGAGTGCTTCCTTTAATTTGAAAAGGAGAAAGTAAGAAAATAAAAGTATGCAGTGATATTGAAAAAATGGTTAAAGCATGATACACAGAAAAACGATAGCATTCAAACCGTGTGGTATTTTAATTCTGTTCCGTGACTCTAAGGAGATCAAAAACAACCTTTGGTTGCTTTTTATGGCCTCTAAATTATCTTGCTTCACTATGACCATGTCACTTTCAACAGAACCCCTGTTAAATAGTTATGCTTATCCAGTTTGTTGTATCCTTCCATTCATCTGTGAGTCTGTATCCCTGAGTGAATACAAAATAATGTGGAACAATCAGATGTCAGAGTGTTCTCTGACCGGAACCTAGCAGTGGTTAATGTCCAACATTAAATCAGCATCTCAGGGGTCGAATCCCCAACATTAAATCAGCATCTCAGGGGTCGAATCCCCAACAGACAGAGACGGAAAAAAGCCGAGGCAACAGAAACGGAAAATTAATACTCAAGTCTCTCTCTCTCTCTCTGAGAGTGCAGAGCGTGGAGGTGAGAGCGATAGCATTTGTTGTGGACCTGACCCGACTGACGCGGAAGCACGGCATTAAGGTTTCGCCGGGTTTCTCCTGCTCGGTCTTCCGCCCACATGAACAACGCGGCGTTGATGTTTAGAGACAGTGTGGACAAAGCTAACATGGTGTTGGAGAAGGGGATCGTGGTGGTCATACTGACCAGGGAGCTGTCGAGACACGGGAAGGTCATATCTCACATTAAAAAAGTGTCATTGTGGCTGCAAATCTCCTCTCCGGAGACACAAGGTCACAGATGAGGTGTTAACCAGAGAACTATCTTGGTATGTTACGGTAGTCTCTTGGGTTAAAGTGCCATCTGGATATAGGTCTCCTCTGTATCCCCCTCATGACCCTGAGTAACAGCAGCAGGGGTCTCAACGTCATGTTTAGAGTCGACGTGGAGGGTTTGGATTCTGTTGTTTTGCCTCGACTGATGACTTCAGGTGTTTTAGCTGTGGAAAAGAGGGACATCGGGGTAAAGCATGTCCAGAGAAGACCAGGTCTTATAAGGATCAGAACCAGCAAGGAACTGAGAGGGCCAGGGGAGACACGAATGAGGAGGCACAGGGGGGACAGGAAAAGTTCAAAAGGGTAGCAAGGAGGTGTCGGTTGTGGTCGAGGCGGTGCTGGAGGAGGTGGCGAGCGTGGTCCCTGAGGTGAGGGGACTGGTGTAGTCCAGGAGGTGATGGAAGGGGGACAGATGCAGATCCTTCCACAATCACCAAGTTTGTATTAATTAATGTAATCACTAATTCACTCATTCATTCACACTAATGATTTATATTACTGTCATCATAAACCAACATCTTTCTGCTCTCCCTCCCCACAGAATCCTCTGGATGGTGGTTCTATCTGATGGTGGTTGTCCCTGTGGTGGTCCTGCCGTACACTTGTTCTGCTACTTGCTATTACTTGTATCATTTCTGTTAGAGGAATTGAATGTATTGTACGGCTTTTAAATTGTGGATTCTGTACACATGACATCCATTGCTGTCTGTCCATCCCAGGAGAGGGATCCCCCCTCTGAAGTTCTCCCTAAGGTTTCTTCCCTTTTTTCCCCATTGGAGTTTTTCCTGTGCCGATATGAGGGTTTCGGGTCAGATGATGTTGCATGTGTACAGACTGTAAAGCCCTCTGAGGCAAATATATAATTTGCGAATTTGGGCTATACAAAATAAAATGAATTGAATTGAATAGATGCGGTCCGAGTGAGGATGGAGAGTGCTGAAGGATCTACTTCTCTGACAAAGAGGCAGGCCTTCTCCGTGTCTGTCAGGTCTCACAAAACAATTACTTACATGATCATTACAACACTATTTAGATTTAGGGAAAGTAATAATTTGAAATCTTTTAAGCATTACAACTAATGTTTTTTTAAGCTTCAGTCCTCTCTTTATTTTCTGTTTCTAAATATATTTTCTACCATCGAAATAGTATAAATATTCAGCTCCCTCAGAAGAAGGGTGCAATATTCAGATTCTACATTCCAAAGTTTATGTGGCCATCTAAAGTGGACACTGAAGAACACGCTTCATTTTTTGACAAAAATGGGTGCTTGTGCTGGTCGTAGTCATGTGGCTATGGAATCCCACAGACTTCTACTTTGGGTCAGAGACCCCTGAGAGCAAGTCTCTCGGTCCATAGAGAATCTGGTGACATAAATTCTCAGTGAAAGCAAAAGTTAAAAGTTTTGGAACCTGGCAATACAGTTGTATTTATGACTGCAGAGACATAAAAATCATGTCCAAGTGTTAGTCTTTCGAAATGTAATTGTATTTTTGGAAAACAGTCATAGTTTAGTGTTCAGACCAACATCTTGTAACCTTGCGCTCGTCCCTCACTCCCTTCTCCACCTTGACTGCCCCCGTCTTTCTCTGTCTTTCGGTTGTTCTCTCCCTCGCTGTGTCTCTCTCCAATTCCCTTCCATTTTCACTCTCCATCCCTCTCTCTGATTCCCTCACCCTCTACCCCCCTCTTATCTATGCACTTTCAAATTCTACAACTGCTACAACAGCAACTGACTACTACTAGTAATATTTCTACTGCTATTAATACTAAAATGGCTACTACTAGTAGTAGTGACACTGAAAATGAGAGTACAATAACAGTTTTTAATTTCAATCTCTGTCATTTCTGTGTTTTCTGCAATTTTTTTCAATTTCAGCGTTAAGCTTCCAGCATTGTAAGACATTTTCAGCAGAAAATACATTTTGTAGTGATGTTGTGAATAGAGATATTGGTATTCTAAATTGGTGATCGTAATTCCACATAATTTCCCAGCTCAACCCAAATACCTTTGGAAAAAACATCCATCATTCCTCTCATCCCCTCATCTTCCATGTTCAGCTCAGCTTTCTCCATGCATCAGCTGATTGTGTCACCTGCAGCTGACCCGTCTGTCTGTAATTGATACAACAAGAGTGTGAACACTTTTAGGCCAGATTCGCCCCCGTACCCACATGAGTTAATCACAGTTGTTTCCAGCAAAAGGAGCAGTTAACGGATTAGTGCGTTAGGAATGGTCCTTGGCGCTCCCCTCCACTAATCGGACTGTTACGACTGAGAAGCTTTGCATTATGCAAATCACTGGCCGGGAACAGGTGACATTTGTCGGGGAGCGGTGCGACAAGGCGATGGAGTCTGGCTGATTTAGACATTAGTCCCTGTCACAACGCAACACAGACACACACACACTGCTCATCTGCATATGCACACAGCAAACACCATACTGGATGAAAGTGCGGAAACTGCAAATTATATCTAATCTGCTTTTGGTACTGTAATTGAGGAGCCATTTTAACCAGCAATCTTTCTGGAGTTAGCGTTTTACTTTGAACTCTTTGATTTGACATATAATATGGTCTCAGCTCAGTGCTGTAGTTTCCTTTCTCTTGTTTAGTACTGTGGCAAAACCAGGGAAAGTGGAGGCACGATTTCAGAATAAATCAGGTAGACAGACGTTAGTCCGGTAAAAATAATTATCATTTTAATAATAAACGTTGGGGAAAGGGGCTAGGGTTGAAAAACAACAAAAGATTCCTGCCGGTCGGGGTCTTAGGTCATCTTCCCAGGAGATCGCAGCTTGGTTAACGCCCATTTAATGGCTAGTGTGAAAAGGAAGAGCCTTTTCTGACAAGTGGGCTAGTTCATTCCTTGTTTGGGACAGGGGACAAATTATATGTAACAACCTACATGTGTACATTAATGTCAGCAATGGATTCTATAATTGTTCCCCTCCAATGATTGTGAGAAAGTATGTGAATTATGATAACTGTGTATACAGCAGAGATGGGGACTCGAGTTTGAGACTCAGACTCGAGTCGCACACACGGTGACTTCAGACTCGACTCGGACTCGAGCTTTTGGACTCGTGAACAATGTTTAATTTTAGGAAAAATCTGATGAGCTCGCTATACCGCTCCCTCCGTTACCTGCCTACGTAACGCGTACATTGACATATATTGCTGGCTGCGCACGCGCGGCCACACACGAGAAAGATGTCGAATGCACCGGCCGCTCCTGGGTGGCGCTGACGGGGAGGCGGGGGTGCCGCTGGCGATCCGACCGACCGTTCGCTGACGTCGGGACGTATGCACTCCAGCGGCGGACCGTTTAGTCTGCGATCTCCTTAAACTGTCTCTGCTCTGCTCATTGAAGCAAAACAATACGTGGACAAGAGCAGCGAGTGTAGTCAACTACTGCTGCTAACACATCCCGTCGGACCAGGATTATTTATTCATATCCGTTAATGAACTTTTCTCCTCTTGTTACCCTGGTAACCGCTGTCATTACAGACGGTTGGGTCGATTCTTACTGTGAAAATCTACGTACTTCCGGTTTAGCGGCTACGCTTCGTATTTTCATTTTATGGGAAAAACCACAAAAAAATATTAAGTAAAGAGTAAAGGAGGAGTAAAAAGTTGTTGGTGTGTTTTATTACGGTAAAAGGGACAATGATAAGAGATGAGGACTCAAGTTTGAGACTCGGATTCGAGTGCGACTGGAGTCGCACACACGGTGACTTCAGACTCGACTCGGACTCGAGCTTTGGGACTCGTGAGCATCTCTGGTATACAGCATGTCTTCAATAGACCTGACAGAACCCCAGCCAGTTAGTTTCTCCCAATTAGCCTAATTGACTGGAAGGCTGTATAAAAGCAACGGGAAAGGGAAACGCCAGGGGGTAGTCTGGATGAAGTCACCTGAAGAGAGGTTTGGTTATTTGGTTTATTTTGTTGGCTTTGTCCATTAGAATTGTTTTGTTTGTTCCATTTTCCTGAAGACTACCGAAGCGTAATAAAACGGAATGGTTAATCGCATCCCCGAGCGCTGTGTGTTCTTGACTGCAGCTCATCCCAACTCAAACCTCAGTGAGCCTTTGACGCCACAATCCTGTGTAGGCGTGGGCTGCAAGGGGGCTACGTCACATCTAGGCATTCCTTCTCTACTGTTGAATAATTCAACTTGTGTTGCAACTTGGTCTTCTGGCACTCCGGGCAGCCTCTGTAGTAATCCCGGACCTCCCTCTTCACCCTAAGCATGTAGGAGCATCCAATAATTCTGTCATACGTCTTCTCAATGTTTCTCCGGTCCTATCAGAGGCTGCCACAGCGTTGCAATCACGTCCCGTAATGCTTTAAGGCTCTGGGCCTGCTGGGTTTGAGTCTACGAGTTGTGCTAGTGCGTCCTCTTTTGCGCTGCATATCTCTCTCTCAACATACCTCATTTATTCTGAAACATTTTTAGCAACGGATCCCGAATGCTCGCATTCTACACTAAGTGTTGCAAACCGGTGGAGTGGAGCCAATATTTCAGAATAAATCAGGTAGACAGAGACGTTGGTCTGGCAACAAAAATGATATAATAATAATTTTAATAGTAAACGTAGGAGAAAGGGGCTAGAGTCAAAGAACAACAAAAGCTTTTGAACCAGAAACAGCAGCAGAAGCGCCTGACCTGGGCTTCTCTGTAGCCTGTTGCTACAGTGGTCCAAAGTACTATTTTCGGATGAAAGCAAATTTTGCATGTCATTTGGAAATCAAGGTGCCAGAGTCTGGAGGAAGACTGGGGAGAAGGAAATGCCTGAAGTCCAGTGTCAAGTACCCACATTCAGTGATGGTCTGGGGTGCCATGTCAGCTGCAGGTGTTGGTCCACTGTGTTTTATCAAGGGCAGGGTCAATGCAGCTAGCTATCAGGAGATTTTGGAGCATTTCATGCTTCCATCTGCTGAAAAGCTTTATGGAGATGAAGATTTCGTTTTTCAGCACGACCTGGCACCTGCTCACTGTGCCAAAACCACTGGTTACTGTGCTCAATTGGCCTGCCAACTCTCCTGACCTGAACCCCATAGAGAATCTTTGGGATATTGTGAAGAGAAAGGTGAGAGACGCAAGACCCAACACTCTGAATGAGCTTAAGGCCGCTATCGAAGCATCCTGGGCCTCCATAACACCTCAGCAAACTGCTCACCATCATGGACAATGGAAACCATCCTCTCCACAGCACTATCAGTGGACAGAAGAGTCTGATCAGCAGGAGACTGTGCTTGCTGCCATGTAGGACTGATAGACTGTATAAATCATTAATCCCCAGAGCCATACAAATGTACAATAACACAACCCGCCAACCAAAGCTACCTCACTAAGAAAACTCACTTTTCTAGTGAGCCATGTTTACTGGCTATGTTAGCCTTTGCACCGCCCCCCGCCCCCCCTGACTACTGGCTATGTTGACCCTCTGCACAACCCCCCCTCCCTCCCTCTCTCCACCCTGAACTCTTGATGTGTGTTTTTTATATTATGTTTGTACATTGTCAGGAGCTACCTGGATTTTGAATATCCCCTCGGGGATCAATAAAGTACTTCAATTCTATAGCAGTGCCACAGGCTGATTGCCTCCATGCCACGCCGCATTGAAGCAAAAGAATTCCCGACCAAGTATTGAGTGCATTACTGAACATAATTATTTGAACGTTGACCTTTTTTGTATTAAAAACACTTTTCTTTTGATGGTCGGATTAAATATGCTAATATTTTTAGATAGGAATTTTGGGTTGTCATGAGCTGTATGGCAAAATCATCAGTATTACAGCAAAAAAAGACCTGAAATATTTCAGTTGGTGTCCAATGAATCCAAAATATATGAAAGTTTAATCTTTATCATTTACATTATGGAAAATAATGAACTTTTATCACAATAAGCGTATTTTTTTTAAAGGACCTGTAGATCTGTTACTTGATGATGCTCTAAAGGTTCTCAATAGGCTTAAGGTCAGGGGAAGATGGGGGCCACACCATGAGTTTTTCTACTTTTATGCCTATAGCAGCCAATGCCCCAGAGGTATTCTTTGCAGCATGAGACGGTGCATTGTCATGCATGAATTTGACTTTGCTACAGAAGGCACGGTTCTTCTTTTTGTACCACGGAAGAAAGTGGTCAGTCAGAACCTCTACATACTTTGCCGAGGTCATTTTCACACCGTCAGGGACTCTGAAGGGGCCTACCAGTAAAAAACATGACTCTGACACCTCCATGTTAACGTCTCTCTTAAGGACACTTGCTGCACCGTCTGACGATCACGCGCAATTCTTTTTGGAAATATCCAATGTTGTGATACCCTGACCAAGGTATTCGGCTTTTTAGCAGCAGAGAGATCATTTTTCTTCCCCATTTTGCCTGAAACATGTAGCTTGCTTAATAATCTGGACCATCCTTCTTTTGATTGGGCTCACTTGGAAAACTAATAATCACAGGTGTTTGAGGTTGATTTTAATCATCCAAATAGCCCAGAGACACAATACCATCCATGAGTTATTTATGAAAAATAAAGATAAAGCGCCCCAGCTAACAGAAAGTGACAAGTGAAAGTGACGTATGTAAGTGTATGTACATATAGAGAGTGAAGTCTAGTGGGGGACCGGGGCTCTGTTAGTGTGGCCGGAGGTCTTAGTCCTGATGGACCTCAGCCTCCTGCCGGATGGAAGGGGCACAGTTTATGTCCAGGGTGAGAGAGGTTGGCTAGAATCTTTCTAGCCCGCTTCAGAGTCCAAGAAGAGAAGAAGCCCTGGAGATACGGCAGATTGCGGCCAATAACCCTCTCTGCAGATGACACGCAGCAGTCTGCCCTTGTCCTTGGCTGTGGCTGCAGCGTACCACACGGTGATGAAGGAGCAGAGGATGGACTTGATAATGGCCGTGTAGAAGTGCACCATCATCGTCTTTGGCAGGTTGGATTTCTTCAGCTGTCTCAGGAAGAACATCCTCTACTGGGCCATCTTGGTGATGGAGCTGATGTTCAGCTCCCACTTGAGGTCTTGGGTGATAATGGAGGACAGGAAATGGAAGGAATCCACATATAGGGTGAGAGGTGGCGTACACAACCATATCCATGGTCTTCAGGGCGTTGAGCTCCAGGTTGTTCTGACTGCACCATGTCACCAGGGGGTCAGGCTCCCACCTGTAGGCAGACTCATCGGCATCAGAGATCGGTCCAATGAGGGTGGTGTCATCCGCAAACTTCACAAGCTTGACGGACTGGTGCTGTTTGTGTACAGGGAGAAGAGCAGAGGGGAAAAAACACAGCCTTGGGGGGAACCGGTGCTGATGGTCCAAGAGGCTGCTTCCTGTCGGACAGGAAGTCATTAATCCACTTGCAGGTGGAGTCGGGCACATGCAGCTCAGAGAGTTTGCCTGCAGCAGAGACGGGATGATGGTGTTGAAGGCAGAACTGAAGTCCACAAACAGGATGGCGTAGGTTCCTGGGGCAGTCCAGATGCTGGAGGACGAAGTGGAGGGCCATGTTGACTGCATCGGCTAAAGACCTGTTGGCTCTGTTGGGCGAACTGCAAGGGATCCAGCAAGGGGTCGGTCAGGGTCTTCAGGTGGGACAGGACTATCAGTTCAAAATACTCCATGACTACAGAGGTCAGGGTGACGGGCCTGTAGTCATTCAGTCCTGTGATCCTGGGCTTCTTGGGAACAGGGATGATGGTGGAGGCTTTGAAGCAGGCGTGAATGTGGCATATCTCCAAGGAGGTGTTAAAGATGGCAGTGAACACGGGAGACAGCTGGTCAGCACAATGCTTTGGGGTGTGGGGCGAGACTGAGTCTTGACCGGCTGCTGTACGGGGGTTCTGTCTTTTAATGAGCTGGTTAACGTCTCTCTCCTGAATAGAGCGGGTTGTTGATGGTGTGGGGCGTGGAGGAGGGGTGGGTAATACAGAGGTGCGAGCTTCTGATGGGTCTGGGGAGGGAGTTGTGAGGGATGGAGTCAGGACATTGTCTTTCAAATCTGCAGTAGAACTTATTCAGCTCGTCTGCCATGGAAGGGGGTGTTTTCGGTTTGTAGTTTGAGGTGTTTAAAGCCTCTCCAGACTGAAGCAGAGTCGCTTGCTGAGAACTGATGTTGAAGTTTCTCAGAGTACAGTCGTTTAGCTTCTCTCACCGCCTTGCTAAACCTGTATTTTTACTCTGTGTACAAGTCTGTGTCCCCACTCCTAAATGCCTGATCCTTCTGCAGATGTAGTTTTCTGAGTTACGCTGTGAATCAGGGTTTGTCATTGTTATAACTCACCCATGATGTACACAGCTGTTCTCACAGAAGCCAATGCAAGAGGTTACAGCCTCTGTGAAGTCATCCAGATTGTCAGTCAGCATTGTCAGTAGCATTCCTGAAAGCATCCTAGTCTGTGCAGTCAAAACACGCCCGAAGATCCTCCAGCGCGTCACTGGTCCACTTCTTGGATTCCCTCACCACAGCTTTAGCTGCTGCCTGTACGCAGGAATCAGGTGGACTATGGCGTGGTCGGAAAGTCCCAGCGCAGCACGAGGGACGGCGTGATAAGCTCTGCTTACTGTAGCAGTGATCCAGCGCGTTCTCCTCTCTGGTCGGGAATTGAATAAACTGTTTGAACTTAGGACATTAGTGGCCGAGGTTTCCTTTGTTAAAGTCCCAGAGGTCAATAACCAACTAGAAAATGCATTTCCTGCTGAAAATGCGTTGGAATGCAAAAAGCTGAAATTAATTTCAAAAAGTTGCTTAAAGTACAGAAATGAAACAAGCTGAAATTATTCTAAACATTGCTGAAAGAATAGAAAAAGCTGAAATACATTTAGAAATGAGAAAAGCTGAAATGAACTTGAAACAATTGCAAAAAAACTGAAATGGGAGAAGCTTCTATGAATTTGAAATCACAGAAATAATAAAAGCTGAAATTAATTTCAAAAAGTTGCTTAAAATGCAACACGCTGAAATTATTCTAAACATTGCTGAAAGAATAGAAAAAGCTGAAATACATTTAAAAATTGCTGAAAATACAGAAATGAGAAAAGCTGAAATGAACTTGAAAGAATTGGAAAAAACAGAAATGGGGGAAGCTTCTATGAATTTGACAAAATACAGAACTAATAAATGCTTAAATTACTTCTAAACATTGCTGAATCTTTTTCATTCAAACTAAATGAACTTGGTAAATGGACTTGTACACCGCTTTGCTAGTCTTCTGACTACTCAAAGCGCTTTAATACTAGATGACATCTCTCACCCATTAATACATTGATGACACAACCTACCATACACATTGGCACCTGCCCATGTGCACAGAATAAACAAGACAGGAGAAGCCTTCTTATATGTTTCAACGCTTTCTTGCCAAGTTAGCCTAGATCCTTCTGATTTGGTGGAATGCCATAACCGCTCAAGTTTCCGCACAGTTTGCTTTAAGTTCCGGGTTTGAGAGTTATACCAAGGGGCGAACTTCCTTCTTGTTGCCATTCTTCTTTTGAGGGGAGCAATACCGTCCAGTGCCATTCTCAAAGATTTCATCATAATGAGGTGATTCAGTGTTGAAGGCTCCGGTGCCTGTGGATCATTGATTCCATCTACTGTTAACGGGCGGCTGTTAACAATAGCCTCATACAGCAGTGTTCTGAGGGAGGCGTCATCCAGCCGACCTGGGCACTGTGCAAAGGTGGCATTCAGCACATTTCTGACAGTCCTGATCTGGCGTTCCCAGACGCCTCCTGCCTGACTGTCACAGGGAGCATTGAAGACAAATTCGCAGTTTAGTGTCACATTGTTTAAGTGCTTCCTTGAGCTCATTGCTGGCGCCAACAAAATTAGAGCCTTGGTCACAGTGCAGTTGCTGAACAACTCCTCTCAGGCTGATGAAGCATCTCAATGAGTTGATGAATGAGTCTGTTGACAAATCTTCGAGCATTTCGATGTGAACAGCTCTAGAGTACAGACATGTGAGAATCAAGCCGTACCTTTTGTATTCTGTGCGGGCTTTCTTTACAATGAAAGGGCCAAAACAGTCCATGCCGCTGTATGTGAAAGGTGCCGAGGCTTCAACGCGCATTTGCTGTCTCTCTGTTGGCCGTCGCAGTTGCCTGCAAAATAAACTGAGGGAGCCTTCCACCTCGTGAGCCACCACCTGTAAGCCTACTATATGCCCACCTGCACTGGCATTGAGGAGGCCCCCAGTATAGTGCACAGTAACAGTTGGTTTTATGTAGGACGAAACAAAAAGACACGAACTTGGAAAAACAAATTAACAATTCACAATCAAAGTACTATATAAACATGGTAGCCATAAATTCACATCTATTTTAAACCAAGGGCAAAAACAGCAGTGACTAGGGCTCTGAACATCACTTCCTGTCACAAGAGAAAAAAAAGTACATAACTCCAACAAACATTGTCACTGCTAAAAGAGCACATTAAAACATGAAACTATAAGAAAACCCCTGCTTCAGAAACCAGACATACCTTTACATTTTGCTCAAACAGGCACCCATCTGCACATGGCAAGTGCTGCAACAAGCCCCCTTCTAGCTTTACTAGGGCAAAACATTGTATTTAAAGAGCACCTGGTCACACCTGTTAGACATCACCAATTAAGGTGGTGTGGCAAAACAGGGAGGGGGGGAGGGAGAGCTCTACCCATCACATGTGTAACAGCTTAGCAACCAACTTGCTCCCACCAATTACCCAGAATCCATTGGCCCGAAGCTCCATTAAAGTCTGGCTTCGACCCTGATGGTATGTCTTAGCGTGGAAATGGGATACAATCAGCTTGATGATGTGGCTGTTATTTGGTGACCGAGTGATGACTGTTTCAATCTCCCACCAACACGGAGGAGTCCTTCAGACCAGATAGGATCAAGACGGAAAAGAGAGCTTGAGTTTGGAAGGTCTCTTTTACCTTGAAGCATCTTCATCTCCTGAGGGAAGGCATGTACGATCTTAATCACTTCGTCTGCAGCGTTCTCATGCTCCTTAACAGTCACATACTCACAGGGTTGTTTCGTTTTAACCCCAAGCCTCTTAATTCTTCCAACTACTTTAAGAATTGTCGTCCAAGAGTAAAATTGACTTCGACGTCCAAGAATGTCATTGTAGTTTTTGACTTCCGGATCACCAACGAGTAATTCTGATGGAGCGCTGGGTTTTAGAAGTAATTCACGTTCCCAGAGAAACTTTGGTCCTCGCAGCCAGTTTGTTGAACGAATGTCTGAAGTACGAAGACCTCGGAAAGCATGATCTGCCAGGTTTTCTGCGGTGTCCACATAGTGCCACTGACTGAGATCACTGTTCCCTTATCAGCTGAACGCGGTTTGCGACAAATATGTGGAACCTACGGGCATCATTGTTAATGTACCCAAGCACAACTTGTGAATCTGTCCAGAAAAATTCTTCAATCTTTATGTCAAGTTCAGCTTTTGACACCTGAGAACTGATAAACATTCTTTCAATGTCACAGATGATCACTACGGCTTCCTTTCTGAAGCGGCAAAGAACTCCTACCAGTGGATTGATAAGATCAGGCCCAGTTAGTAGAGTGTCGTTTAGAGAAACACCATGGAATTTGGCTGAACAGTCGAATAAGACTCTCAGTTTGTCTGGTTTTCTGGGGTGATAGATGCCGTGATGCGGAGGGTACCACTCTGTCTCTCCCTCGGATGTTGTAGGGACAGGCTCTGCATCACCCTTGTTAATTGTTTCTTCCAAGAATGTTTTGTATTGATCATAATATTGTTTATTGGTCTTTAATTTCATCTTAAGACACTGCAGGCGAACTGTTGCGAGCCTCTCGTTGTTTGGTAGGTTGGGTGGCGAGTTGCTCTTGAAAGGGATTGGCATCTGATAATGTACGTCCTTTTTCTGCGTGATGTTGTCACTGAACTGTATGAAACGAACATCATTCTGAGACATATATTTATCTTCATAAGTTCTCTCAGTGAAGTCCGATTCTAGGGTCTTTAGAACATCTGTCGCCAATGGATTTGGCAGTTCTTTTATTGTGAGCCGATGCACAAAGCTCTGACTCCCTTTTCTGTCTAGGTGGGGGTTTGATGTGCCTATGATACTCCATCCTAGTTCTGATCTCTGTGCAACCGGTTGATTTTTGTCCCCAATGATAACTTCAAGAGGAGCTAGCGCTGATGGACTGTCATATCCAATCAGGAGCCCTACATCACAGTCTTGAAGGGGTGGTAGCTTATCTTCTATATGTCTGAGATGCGGCCACTGTAATGCGGTTTCCTTCGTTGGGACGCAAGACTTGTCCACCGGGATAAAATCACGGCTGTAGGCTTGCTGTACTTGGATGTGGTTCTTGAAGCGCAGTCCTCGAACCTGTAGACCATGGACGTTCTTGCTCGATATGATTGTGTCAATACCTGTCATAGTACTCAGTTTCAATTGTACTTGTTGGGTAACTACATTAAATTTGTCAAGTACATCTCCTAAGACAAACGTTGAATTGTCCGGTATTGCGTACGTAAGTACTTCTCTGTGTGGTTCTTGTATTGAAGACACAAGGACTGGCACGATACTCGAGGTAGCAGAAGCATGGTGTGTTGATGCATGGGATACGACGTTTCCAAGCTGGCATGGTTTTCTGTGAAAGGAGAGCTATTCATTGACGCTTCCACAGGTCTTGTTTCCGGTCTTCGTGCAAGCAGGTTGGGTGACGACGGCTGCATATATTTCGCATTTGTGCAGTCTCTTGCAATCTTTGGTAATGTGACCCTTCTTCATGCACCAAAAGCAGAGCGATTTTCACAGATGAATGCCTTTTTGTCTTCACTAATTTTCGCTGCGAATATGGGACACTTGGTGATGTTATGAGCTTCACTTTTACAGACGGAGCAAGACGATTTAAGTTTACTTACGTGTGTATCTTGTTTCTCCTGAACGGAACTCTTTGTGTATTTGTGTTGAGAGCCTTGGCTCGCTTTGGTGATCTTTCATCTGTGGCCTTGAAATTTATCAACCATGGAGAAGCAATAGGGTTGCAGGCTATCCGTGCCTCTTTGCTCAGGAACTTTGTAAAGCATGCAAGATCTGGATAGTTTCCAGATGTGTCAAGTTCATCTACAACAATTCGACTCCAACTGCGTACGATCCAGTCTGGTAGTTTTTTAAGCAACTTGTGGTTTTCCTCACAATCGTTAAGAGTAGCTAGTCCTTTGACGTGTGGGACCGCCTCAGTGCAGCCTTGGAGGAAGTCAGCGAACTGTTGTAGCGCTTGTGGGTCATTTGTGCTGATCTTTGGCCACCTCATGAGCTTATCTCGGAAAGCCTTTTGTATGGTGAACAGGTTCCCGTATCTGTCTTGTAAAACTCTCCATGCTACACTGTACGCGCTCTCTGAATCTCTATAAAAGAAACCTTCTACAGCTTTGTGCGCCTCTCCAACAAGATAATTTTTTAGATAAAACATCTTCTCACTTTGTGGGAGGGGTTTTCTGTCAATAAGAGCTGTGAATTGCATCTTCCAATCGGTAAACTGTAAAGGGTCGCCACTGAACGTAGTTGGTCCAGGGACCGGCAAGCGATTCATGCTTAATGAGCTGGCGATTGCTTGGGCCGGACTGACAGACTCCTGGGTCATAGTCACAGCTTGATGAGGTTGGAATGATTCAGCATCAGGATTTAATCGAGGTTCAGTTTGCATTCTGTCATTAATCTCCTCATCATGGTCCTCAAAACCTTCCAAATCGTCATATGCTCTCAGACGACCTGCTGCTACAGCAATGTCCTTTTCTGCCTGTAACTGCTGCAATTTGGCTCTCTCTTGTTACAACTGTTGTCGTATTTCCACCTCCTTTTGTTTCATTTCTGACAACATTTTTGCTTCTTTAAGCTTCCATTCACCCTCTAACTTGTGAAGATGTGCTGGCTGCGCTTGGATATCTTCCATGGCCTTTGATTGTTCCAGCTTAGCAGCAAGCTCTGCTTATGCATCTACTGCTGTGGGTACTAACTGAGCTGGAGCGGTTGCTCAATCTCTCCGATGACACCGTTTCAGTTTTGGTGTGACCAAAGACAGACCCATATTCATCTTTGTTTAATGTTTCTCTCACCCTTTCTGTCACGGTTTGGGTCTGCTTCATGTCTCTTCCTTCTCAAGTTGGTCATTATAATCTTGATTAATAGTCCCTAGACAGTCACTTATGAGGTCACAAATGTCTTTTTTGTTAGTGTAACACAAGCATCCATTTTCTTTACAATCTCTGGTGTGGGATTACTGTTACGTAGAATGGGTTCATACTGGTGGCTTACGTCATCATGCTTTGCTTGAATGCCTTGCTGTAACTCGTTAAGGTCTTCCAGAGAGTTTTTAACTTTGTTCTAGTCTCCCTTGCTACCAGCCTCCAAGAGTTTTGGGTCATGATAAATGCTTTCTCACTTTTTCTGTTGTCTTGGTCATGCATCTCTTGGCCTTTCTCGGTTAGCTTTCTTTCACGTGAGCTGGACCTGCATGGTGTGTCTTTAAGTGACATCTTGTTTGTTTGTGCTGCTGCTTTACTTCGAGTGTAGCCTTTGGTTGTGTTATGCCTGAATTTACACTTGTAAGCTGTAGTTATCCTTATCCTTAGTAATATTTATGCCAGGCATTAACAGATTATGTACATCCAAAGGTTTTTTTTTATTTTTTTTAGCATGAACAGTAACAACAAGATTTTTTCTTTAACTCTTTCTTAAATAGACATGACACAAGCACATGGGTCAGTTTCTTGAAATTGCCACCATTTTAGAAACGTTAGGGACACAGTCTTAGCTTGCAAGTTAATATTGACCTTATAATACCATGTCATTATTTAAGTCGTTTCAGTTATGCTCCTTAGCATCCAGTGTCTCCTTTTGCATCTCTAGTTGTACCTTAAGCATGTTGTCCATTTTAGGTCTTGTCTGGGTGCAGGAGTTGGAAGCGAAGTAAACTGGCTGGTAGTTGGACCTCAGATGTGATGGCGTCAGCTTCTCATCACGGATGGTAGAGCTGGTGCAGCGATGAGGTTTCACTGTAGCGGCCCCTCGGCTTGATTGGTCAAGACGCAGAGAGTTTCAAACGGGTGTTGATTTATTTGGTTTTTCTTGACGAGCACCATAAGCCCCATGACGTCGTGTGCATCTTGAACACAGTGAACACTATTGTGTAGGAGAATTGCAATTCAGACATTTACACAGCCTTTGCAGTGGACCTGGGCTGGTCCTCCAACGACTGTCTGGCCTACGGGGGGACTTCCTGCTTGCGTCATCAGCATTACCTCCACTGCTCCCATTGCCGAGCTGTGAGGTCTCAACCCCAGCGTGACGGCAGGAGGCCACGAGGGGGAGCCAAATAACGCGTCCTCCGGATCCAATCACCAGAATTCTAGACACCTGCGAGAGAGGACGCGAACCCCGGAGCCAATCACTGGAACGCTGAACACCTGCGAGAGAGAGATGCCTATAAGAACAGCCCGACGCAGTGGGCAGGTTGTGAGGTATTGAATGTACACTTCTCTGCTGAACCGCTTTGTTTATCTGCCCCTAAACCCTTTAGAACCTGTGAATCGACCTTCCGCCTGCATCTGACCACGAACCTGCCTATTCCCCTGGACCAGAACCGTCTTTTGCCTCCCGCGTTGCCAACCTACTGCCTGTCCTCGGAATTCCCATTTAGATTTGCCCCTGGATATAATTGATACCTGTCTTCTAATAAAGAAAGGTTGGAAGCTCTCATCCTGAGTCCGAGTCTACTTCCAGGGTCCATCCCTGACACGAGCAACCTGTTGAGCTTATCAAGAGAAGCCTTAAAACAACTTTTAAAGTACTGATTAAGAAGATGAACGTCTTCCTCCTTTTGCATGATATATTTGAGGCAGAGCATTCCATTATTTTCAATTCAAACTAAATAAGTTAATGCATAATGCTTTACTAATTTATAATTACTTTCAGCTATGAATAATATTGCGATCTTAAGGAAGAGGCGATTCCATCAATGTTTTCAATACAAACAACAGCAAACCCATTTTAATTAATCTAGGCAGACAAGCTGGCGTTAACAGCACAGCGACTCCAGGTGTATTTGTTATAAATGTGTAGGTACAATGATGTTCATAAGAACAGTAAATGGACCGAGAGGGGGTTCAGGTGAGGGGCAGTCTGGGTCAGGCTTTATGGGGGGGGCCGAGCAAAAAAACATCATTGGCATGAGTGGAGATCTGTCAGGGTTTTTGAAGGAAACCTGAAGGACCATGTGGGGTCCTCAGTGTTCCGGTTAGTCCTCATGTGTGTTGTCTTGATTGGTTTCATTGTGTTCACCTGTGCCTTATTTGCTAGCCCTTATAAGCCACCTGAGTTTCTTTGTGTTTGCCGAGTCTTCTCCTCTGCCACTGTTGCGGCAACTTAGTATGACCCAGCACGCAGAAATCCCACACAGGACGCCAACTGGGGACTCAGAATAGTTTTAATGCACAGCTTAAAAGTACAGGTCTGGAAACCCAGTGTGAAGTCCAAATGGAGATGTCGGGCTCGTTGGGGTGACACGCAGTGCAGCAGGGAGGAACCAGGGGGGTAGTCGGATCTGTGGCGAGAGAAACCGAGGTCAGGAAATAGAGCTACTGGTGGGGTCTTAGTAGTACGGAGCCAACGTTACCACGTAGTGGGATACAACGATCTGGCGCCGGAGAGGTGAGCAGCCCAGGTCTAAATGCTGTAGGGGAGATTGCTGGATGAGGTACAGCTGTGCAGCCTGGAAGGCCACGCCTCTGCAGGTGGAGGAAAGACAGCCACATGGGAAAAGGCAGCTGACCCACAACAGTACCCCCCCCTCAACGGGCGCCTCCCGGCGTCCCACCAGGCTTATCTGTATGTTGTCTATGAAAGTCCTTAACCATCTGTGGGTCCAGAATGAACCTCCTTGGGACCCACATCCTTTCCTCTGGTCCATACCCCTCCCAGTCCACTAGGTACTGTAATCCCCTTCCACGTCGCCGAACGTCTAGGAGCTGCTGGACCGTGTAGGCGGGGTGGTCGTCGATCAGGCGCACGGGGGGCGGGGGTTCAGTGGGGGGACACAGGGGACTGGAGAACACCGGTTTCAGCTGGGACACGTGAAAGGTGGGGTGGATCTTCATCGCCGAAGGCAATCTCAGCCGAACAGCGGCAGGGTTCACAATGGACTCTATGACAAATGGTCCCAGATACCGGGGGGAGAGCTTGCGGACTCCGTATGAAGGGGGATGTTTCTGGAGGATAACCAGACCTCCTGGCCCGGGCGGTACAGAGAGGCAGGGGTTCTGCGTCTATCTGCCACCTCCTTATTGCGTGCTGTGGTCCGCAGCAGAGTCTCTCGGGCATCGCGCCAGACCTGGTGGCAGCGGCGAAGATGTTCCTACACGGAGGGCATGGCCAGCTCCTTTTCCTGGGCAGGAAACAACGGGGGTTGGTAACCAATAGCTACCTCAAAGGGGGAGAGACCGGTGGCGGAGGCGGTCAGCGAGTTATGAGCGTACTCAATCCACGGGAGGTGTTTAGCCCAGGAGGAGGGATGCTGAGCGGCCACACAACGGAGAGACGCTTCCAGATCCTGATTCGCCCTCTCCGTCTGCCCATTAGATTGAGGATGGAAACCTGACGACAGACTGACCGACGCACCAAGAGCAGAACAGAATGTCTTCCAAACACGTGACACAAACTGTGGGCCCCTGTCAGAGACTATATCAACAGGTATCCCATGGGGACGGAATACATGTTGGACTAAGAGGTCCGCTGTCTCCATAGCAGTGGGTAATTTAGGTAATGCTATATAGTGAACAGATTTAGAGAACCGGTCCACAATGGTAAGTATAGTATCATTACCTTCAGACGTGGGTGGGCCAGTAACAAAGTCCAACGCCACGTGAGACCAGGGACGACTAGGGACTGGAAGAGGTTGCAGAAGTCCAGAGGGTGGTTAATGGGTAGCTTTACCTCGAGCACAGATTGGACAAGCCGCCACATAGGCTCGAACGTCCGCTTCCACCGAAGGCCACCAGAAGTGTTGTCTTAGTAGCGTTAGAGTCCGATGCACCCCCGGGTGACAAGCGAAACGTGAGGTGTGAACCCACTGCAACACCTGAGAGCGCGCCGGTTTGGGGGGCCCTCACCAGGTCCGGGATCCGAAACTTGGGCTGTCTTCACCAGCGACTCAATCTCCCAACGAACAGCGGCCACCACACAGGAGGAGGGCAGGACAGCTTCAGGTCTGTTTGAGTCCTCTGTCTCTGTGAACTGACGGGACAGGGCGTCAGGCTTCACATTCCGAGAGCCAGGCCGGTAGATCAGTTGAAAGTTAAACCTGGTGAAGAATAGGGACCATCGGGCAAGGCGAGAGTTTAGTCTCTTGGTGGACTGGATGTAAGCCAGGTTTTTATGGTCAGTCCACACCACAAATGGTTGCTCGGCCCCCTCGAGCCAGTGCCGCCATTCCTCCAGCGCCAGCTTCACCGCCAACAACTCCCGATTCCCCACATCGTAGTTTCTCTCTGCTGGTGACAATTTTTTTGACAGATAGGCGCAGGGAGGGAGTTTCTGATCGGAGGGGGAGCGTTGGGAGAGCACTGCTCCCACCCCAGAGTAGGATGCGTCCACCTCTACAACAAACTGCAATGACGGGTCAGGGTGGGTCAACACGGGTGGGGAGGAGAACAGTCTCTGTAACCGCTCCATAGCCAGCTTAGCCTCGGGGGACCAGTGGAAGGGAACTTTGGGGGATGTAAGTTTCGTAAGGGGAGCTACCACACGACTAAAGTCCCTTATAAATCTCCGGTAAAAATTAGCAAACCCAAGGAAACGCTGTAATTGTTTGCGCGTAGTGGGTGTGGGCCAGTCCGTAACCGCCCTTGTCTTTTCCGGGTCTGCGGACACCCGTCCACTCTCAATAATGAACCTGAGAAAGGGGACCGAACTCCGATGGAAGTCACACTTCTCTGCTTTAACATATAGTTTATTCTCCAAAAGGCGCTGGAGGACCTGGCGGACGTGGAGTACATGTTCCTCAAGGGACGCAGAGAAAATGAGGATGTCGTCGAGATACACAAAGACGAAGCGGTTCAGAAAATCCCTCAACACGTCATTAACCATCGCCTGAAACACTGCTGGGGCGTTCGTGAGGCCAAATGGCATGACCAGGTATTCAAAATGGCCCAAGGGGGTGTTAAAGGCCGTTTTCCACTCATCACCGTGACGAATTCGAACGAGGTGATAGGCATTACGGAGGTCCAGTTTAGAGAAGACTGTGGCGCCTTGAAGGGGTTCAAAAGCAGAGTTAATTAGCGGCAGGGGGTACTTATTCTTCACCGTTATGTTATTGAGACCCCGAAAGTCAATGCATGGTCGCAATGTCTTGTCTTTCTTTTCGACAAAAAAGAAACCTGCCCCTACTGGGGATGACGAAGGACGGATGATGCCAGCAGCCAAAGAGTCGCCAATGTACTTCTCCATAGCCTCCCTCTCTGGCCGGGACAGATTGTACAGCCGACTAGAAGGCAGCGGGGCACCCTGCAGCAGCTCAATAGAGCAGTCGTACGGCCTATGGGGAGGTAGTGACAATGCCTTGCCTTTACTGAAGACCTCCGAAAGGTCATGGTAATGCACCGGCACCGAGGATAAATCGGGTGGGGTCTCAACGGCTACAGGAGGCGTATCGGCTGGGGGGATAGCCGATCCTAGGCATTCATAATGACAGCGGTTACTCCAACTATGAATACCTTGACGCTGCCAATCAATACGGGGGTTGTGTAAGCTCAGCCACGGGAAGCCGAGGATAAGAGGGGTGGTAGAGGCTGACATGACCCTAAATCTGACGGTCTCCCGATGGTTTCCAGACAGAATCAATGTAATAGGGACGGTTTGGTGCGTGATCTTTGCTAGAGGATGATTATTCACGGCAGTAACGCGGAGAGGGGAAGATATAGTCTCCAAGGGGAAACCGGCTTGAGTAGCGAGGTTGATGTCGAGGAAATTATCCTCCGCGCCGGAGTCGATGAGGGCTGAGAGGGGCAGGGACAGATTCTTATATTGCAGGGTGGCTGGGATTTGTAGGCGGGGTGCTGTGGGTTCTATGTGAGGTGCCGGGCTCGCTAGTAGGCCCACCTTTACCAGCGAGCCCCGTCTTTTGGCCGGGAGGGACATTTCGCAATGTGGTGAGCGGGGGCGCCGCAGTACAGGCACTCACCCGCCCGGATCCGATGCTGTCGCGCCGCAGTGGAGAGCCGGGCCCGGCCCAGCTGCATTGCCTCATCTTCCTCCCTCGAGGCTGGAGCAGGAGAGGTGGGGCGCGGCAGTGGCAAGGTAGTAGTTCGGGAGGTTGGTGGTGTGTAAACCCGATCCGCGGAGTATGGCCGGCCGCCTCGCTCTCGCTTCCTTTCCCGCAACCTGTTGTCTATTTTGATAGCCAGGGACACAAGACTCTTTAAATCGGTGGGTTCATCTCGGACAGCTAGTTTGTCCTTTACTGCTTCGTTCAACCCATTGCGGAACGCTCCTTGCAGCGCCTCCTCGTTCCATTTAGAGTCCGCCGCCGGCGTCCAGAATCCAACAGAGAACTCCGCCACGCTGTCTGCACCCTGCTTCAGATTCATCAGGCGTTTTGACGCACTCCCAGCATAGTCCGGATGATCAAAAACACATTTTAGTTCAGAAGAAAATTCAGTGAACAAAAACCCAGGTGACAATTGATTGGAAAATATGGCCTCCGCCCAAGCCAGTGCTCTGCCTCTGAGCAACCCTAGGGCATAGTGTACCTTAGATGACTCCGTAGGGAAGGACTGCGGTCATTGTTGGAAGATTAGCTCGCACTGTAGAAGAAATCCACGGCATTTATCCAATTCCCCAGCGAAGGGCTCAGGTGAGTTGATGGGAGGCTCGTGGTGAGACGGGGCAGACGCCATGGCTGGGGAAACAGGTGGTGGGGCTGAAGGAGAAGATCGAGAGGGTGGATCAGGGACAGACAAATTAGCAACTTGGGCAGTTAACCTGGTGACCTGATCAATTAGTTGCTGGTTATTTTCCAGGAGGGAGCGTATTAGTTGGTCATGTTGGCCTAGCAAAATTGCTTGGGAATTGAGAGCCCGTTGGGTGCCATCTGCCTGAACAGCCTGTGGGATTTCTGCAGGGTCCATGGCCAGATCGTTCTGTTGCGGCAACTTAGTATGACCCAGCACGCAGAAATCCCACACAGGACGCCAACTGGGGACTCAGAATAGTTTTAATGCACAGCTTAAAAGTACAGGTCTGGAAACCCAGTGTGAAGTCCAAATGGAGATGTCGGGCTCGTTGGGGTGACACGCAGCGCAGCAGGGAGGAACCAGGGGGGTAGTCGGATCTGTGGCGAGAGAAACAGAGGTCAGGAAATAGAGCTACTGGTGGGGTCTTAGTAGTACGGAGCCAACGTTACCACGTAGTGGGATACAACGATCTGGCGCCGGAGAGGTGAGCAGCCCAGGTCTAAATGCTGTAGGGGAGATTGCTGGATGAGATACAGCTGTGCAGCCTGGAAGGCCACGCCTCTGCAGGTGGAGGAAAGACAGCCACATGGGAAAAGGCAGCTGACCCACAACAGCCACAGTCACTCAAGGTGTTCCCCAAGGCTCCGTACTCGGCCCCCTCCTCTTCATCATCTACATCCTCCCTCTTAGCCAGATACTCCGCCACTTCAACCTTGACTTCTACTGCTACGCGGATGACACCCAGATCTACCTCAGCACCAAATCCCCACACAATCCTCCTCTCTCTCACATCAACTCTTGCCTGTCAGCTTTTAAAACCTGGATGCAACACTACTTCCTTAAACTTAACAGCGACAAAACAGAATTCCTCCTCATCGGCTCCAAGTCCACACTTAGCAAAACCAATAACCCCACTCTCACCATCGACAGCACCATTGTCTTCCCAGGCCCGCAACCTTGGCGTTATCTATGATTCCACCCTCTCCCTTCAGCCTCACATCCGCCAAGTCATTAAAACCTCCTTCTTTCGCCTCCGCAACATTTCCAAAATCAGACCCTCTCTCACACCCCCCGCTGCTGAAAGACCCATTCACGCCTTCATCTCCTCCCGACTGGACTACTGCAACTCACTCCTTCTCGGGATCAGCTCTGTCAACATCAACAGACTCCAACTGGTCCACAACTCATCCGCCCGCCTCATCACCCGCTCCAAATCCTGGCACTAGATCACTCCAGTCCTAAAACAACTCCACTCCGATGTCACACCGGATCACCTACAAAATCCTGGTCCTCACCTACAAAGCCCTTCACCATCTGGCCCCCTCATACCTCACTAACCTCCTCTCCCCGTACCAACCATCATGATCCCTCCGATCCACCTCAGCCGCTCTCCTCCCCATTCAAAAATCCAAACTCTGCAGTTTTGGGGACCGAGCTTTCGCCAGAGCAGCCTCTGGAACACCCTCCCCCAAGTGATCCGGACTTCTGAGTCCCTCACCATCTTCCCATCCCGCCTCAAGACTCATCTCTGCCCCACGACCTCCTCCCTTTTCATCTGTCCCTGAATCCTGTTTGTTTGTTTTATTACCTTGTTCTGTAAAGCGACTTTGAGTCTCTGAAAAGCGCTATATAAAAACCAATTTATTATTATTATTATTATTTCCCTTCCCAAAGTAACCCTTAGTTACTTTTTTAATTTCCCAGACTTTGTATTTAGTTGTCTGAAAGTATTTTTGTGTTGCTGTCATACCTTATGGAATCCTCCTGCTTTATTCAAGTAAAGAAACCTTTTTTAATTCCCTACCAACAACTCGTCTCTCTCTGTCTCTGATCTGAGTCATCATCGCTCATAGCGCAATGGTAGGCAATCCGCCGGCTACACGGAAACCCAAATTTGGATCCTGATAGAGATCGGTCCTCCCAAAATGGAATCTCAAAAAGAAAAGAAATTATAAACACTTGACTTTGCAGCCCAAGCACCCTTGGGCAGTGGCCCAGTAGTTAATCACCTCCCTTCGGACGCAGGACACTGTGGTTTGAATCCTGAATTTTCTTTTCTTTTTAATGCAAGCAGGGGTAAAGGTGGGGTGTGGACATACGGGGAGGGGCAAAGGCATCTGTGGGCAGTCTAGGCCACATTCATCTTTAATCCATTTTGACATTTTTCATTTTCTGAACACCTTTGTTTATCTTTTACATTGTAAAGTGTCTTTGGGTCCCAGAAAAGCGCCATTAAGTATTATTATTATATTTGTTTTGATCCGTCCTTCTGTCAGGTTTGTATATCCGGGGACCTGGATTTTCAAACAGTGTTGTACTAAATAGCATCCATAGGCGCAGACAGCTTGGTGAATGTTTGGCGCTGTTGCCCTGATGACATTAACGAACTCACAGGGGCACAGACAGTGGTTTACAGAGAATCCACACAATCAAATGCTTCCTGGAGCAAAACTATTTGGAGTAGCCAAAAAATAATAGCATTTTGAGAAACACAAGACTCTACTGAACGCATGAGTAGTTTTTATGTCTATGTTTTTTAAAACTGCTCAAAGTTTACAAAAAGTGTAGGTGGGGGCCGTCAGAGGTGGGAACAAGTCACTGTTATGCAAGTCACAAGCAAGTCTCAAGTCATGTCGAGTCAAAGACGAAGCAAGTCCCAAGTCGAGTCACAAGTCAAAGCCAACAAGTCGTACCATTTTATTTTCGAGTCATTTCAAGTCATTTTATTATAGTGGGGACGGGGGAACCCTGGGTGATGGTGCGCTGCCTCACAGACCTAAACTACGTAGGGAAGGGTAATGGTGGATCGACTGTGACTGTGTTATAGTACTGTAACGCTCACCCCAATGCTGCAGCGTAAATAAGGAGGCGATGACTGGCTTGCAACTCCGCTGCATTTATTTATATAAAACAACTCAACTTCGGTCACTGTTGGCCGTCACCACGCCGAACGAACACTTCCGCATACACGGCCCCCCAAAACTCGGGTTGTCTCGCGTAACTACAGCTGGTAACAGAGCATAACGTAAACACATGCAACATCTGCATAACTGATTAACTAATAACTTTAACTCAGCTCATTACAGTACTTTAAAACGGACGTTGACATAATGTTGGCGAGGATTCCCATCGGAGTCTGAATCCGGGTTCAAAAATCCCGATGTTTGTAACCATGAACGAGCTGTCTCGTTGATACGGTCAAATGGACTGCAGTGAGTGGATGTCGTGCAGGCAGCATACAGGTGGCGCACATTTCTTTGACAGATGCAGATAAACAGAGCGGCGCGGTGGTGTGAAAATGTTTTCCCCCAGTTTTCATGGGAAGTAGCAAGTCTTCTCGAGTCAAAAGGCTCGAGTCCAAGTCAAGTCACGAGTCATCGGTGTTCAAGTCCAAGTCGAGTTGCAAGTCTTTGTACGTTTTGTCGAGTCGAGTCTCAAGTCATCAAATTCATGACTCGAGTCTGACTCGAGTCCAAGTCACATGACTCGAGTCCACACCTCTGGGGGCCGTTAGAAAGAGAGTGCATCTGAGACGCACGTCTGGTTCACATGGGGGGATGGTCACATAAGTGCAGAACCGAGATCGGTTCCAATAACAAACACTTGATTGTTTTGTTTGAAGTTTGAAATGTGGACAACTTTATATGTGGGGCTGTGCGTGTGGTGGTGTTAGAGGGATAAATGTGGTAAAGAGTGAATAAGAAAGACAGTCTCACATTTTCAAAGAAAGAAATGGTCTAAACTTGACACTTCTGACCCCTTATAGCCTCCACGTTCACTGCCGGGTCAAATTGACCCGAACATCATCCCTGTAATATAAACCTGCAGGGGGGGGGGTTTCCAAATGCATGATTTAAAAAAAAAATGACGTTGGTTACACTAATTAAGCCAAGCAGAAGAAGTTTCAAACAAAAAAATTAGTTTCAAATATTTTTTCTAGATTTTCACATTTTTAAACTGGTCAATTTGACCCTCAACATAACAGGAGGGTTAAGAAATTTTGAGCGTGGCATGGTTGTTGGTGCCAGACAGGGCCGGTCTGTGTATTTCACAATCTGCTCAGTTATTAAAGGGATTTTGACACACAACCATTTCTAGGGTATACAAAGAATGGTGTGAAAAGGGAAAAACATCCAGTATGCGGCAGTGGGTGAAAATGCCTTGTTGATGCTAGATGTCAGAGGAGAATGGGCCGACTAATTCAAGCTATTTGAAGAGCAACTTTGACTGAAATAACCATTCGTTACAACCGAGGCATGCAGCAAAGCATTTGTGAAGCCACAACACGCAAAACCTTGAGGCGGATGGGATACAACAGCAGAAGACCCTACCGGGTACCACTGATCTCCACTACAAATAGGAAAAAGGGACTACAATTTGCAAGAGCTCACCAAAATTGGACAGTTGAAGACTGGAAAAATGTTGCCTGGTCTAATGAGTCTTGATTTATGTTAAGACATTCAGATGGTGGAGTCAAAATTTGACATAAACGGAATGAGAACATGGATCCATCATGCCTTGTTACCACTGTGCAGGCTGGTGGTGTAATGGTGTGGGGGTTGTTTTCTTGGCACACTTTAGGCCCCTTAGTGCCAATTGGGCATCGTTTAAATGCCACGGCCTACCTGAGCATTGTTTTTGACCATGTCCATCCCTTTATCGCCACCCTGTATCCATCATCTGATGGGTACTTCAAGCAGGATAATGCACCATGTCACAAAGCTCGAATCATTTCAAATTGGTTTCTTGAACATGACAATGAGTTCACTGTACTAAAATGGCCCCCACAGTCACCAGATCTCAACCCAATAGAGCATCTTTGGGATGTGGTGGAACGGGAGCTTCGTGCCCTGTATGTGCATCCTACAAATCTCCATCAATTGCAAGATGCTATCCTATCAATATGGGCCAACATTTCTAAAGAATGCTTTCAGCACCTTGTTGAATCAATGCCACGTAGAATTAAGGCAGTTCTGAAGGTGAAAGGGGCTCAAACACAGTATTAGTATGGTGTTCCTAATAATCCTGTGTGTTAAGTATAGTGTATAAAAACTATAGTATGTCCAACATGGTTGATTTTTTGTTTGGTCTGTCATTCGGGCCTGAAGTGACAAAAGAACACTTCTTAATGCAAAATAATAATTGCTGAAACAATGTGTTTTTGAACACTTTCATTTTTGCTCCATACTTGGTTAGGAGCATCACATATTCACAGAAGAGGAGAGTCATCAAACTGCCCTAGCTCCAGCGAATACAGCAAAGGAGTAAATGGCCAATGTTAATTAGTGCTGGAATATCTCTACTTTCCTCTTGTCTCTCTGTGTCTAGCTAATTCTGCCTCTCGTTAACACCGCTTATAGAGCCAATTACCATAAATCCCTGTTAGCTGCGGCAATTAACAGTAACGAGGCAGAGCTGCATGTGTTTCTACTGTTGTAATTAAGCCAGTGTGTTGTTAATTAGCTAAATGTGAATAGGCGGTTTTATGCTTGTTAGTATGGCCATTTAATTCAATTAGTACCATCATTAAGGAGGTGTCTCTGTTCTAACAAAGTTAATGCAGGGAGGATGAGGTTACTGGACGATTACCCCGGACAAACATGATGAGAAGGCTTTGGTTTTGAGCCCAGGAAACAATATATGGAGGGTGTGTGTTTCTGGGTGCATGTGTGTGAGAGGGTGAGGGAGATGAGCTGCAGGTGGCGTGACAGCTTCAAACACTCTGTGCTGGGGACTTGCATGATCTTGGCTTCTTATGCAAACAGACATAACCTTGATTTTTTATAACACATTTACAACCACTTCTATTTAGTTTGAATTGGGGCTGTCAAACTGAATATTTGAAGCTGAAGAAAACAAAACAAAAGATCTGTGATATTAGGACCCCTTTAACACCAGGCCTGTTTTTTGGCCTCTGATCCGAATATTATACCCATGATCAAAAGACACCACGCGGAAATGAGCAACGTCTTCCTTAGCCACTCAGAAGCCAAAATGGGTAGAGTGTAAAATTCCATGTGAGAGTCACGACTGGCTGGAAAACCTCCGCCCTAAACCTTGAAACCTGCGCAGAAGGGGCTGAAATTTCTTGTGATATGCATACAATGGCGGCTGCGCATAATTGACTCATTTCAAAATGTCACGGTTAAGGGGCATGATTCATATGCTTTTGAGGCTTAGTTGTTATTTTGCTCTGGCAAGGTTTGTCTGAGAGAGATGATACGGATATCACTTGATTCAGCTTCGTTCGCCCTTGCGATTTGTTGTCTTGTATGAAAAAAGTGTACGTAAGCACTGCAATTTTGCTTTTCTAATTTGCATACTATATTTCAGTATTGTACGAAGAATTTACCAATGGATGAGTGGAGATTTTAGACAAGACTAACATTTTGAACAGTGTGAAGCATTATATATTTGTTTCAGATGATTACACAATATTCCTTTTCAGTTGGTTCTGGCTCCGTTACGGACCAAAAATAGTGATGCTCGGGTGGAAAAGGAAGTCAGAATGTATTGCAGATGTAGCTATGAGATTATGAAGTCGCAAATTTAGGAGAAAAGAAAATACAATGTGTGGTTTTATGACTTCTTTTTAATAAAAAATCCTAATTGTTTCTCATGAATGTATAACTCTTTTTATTCACCTTCTTTGCTCGATTCTATGTGTATTTTTTCTACATTACATGTTATTTTTAGCTGACGCTGAGGGTATAAATTGAATGATATTATCAAAAGGAAATACAGGTGTAGAAAAGATTTCAATTTGCTGGTTCAGTAACGACTGAACTTAAATCTTTTTACTCCTGAGTAAATTTGAATGGAAACACATTATTTACTCCTATCTGTTTTATGTTTTCAGGGCTTGGCCAGCTATTTAGCTGAAACACATGAAAGGAATGCTGCAGCTCCTTTGGTGCATAACACACCAGACAGATTAACTTTAATTAGGGAATTGCTCTGACATTCAAGAGATTACCAGGAATTATGATATGGCTCAGTTAGAAAGAGCGGTCACATGAGCAGTGGGAGCACTTGTGGCTGCCAAATTTGTGTTTTGTGCAAATATCACCAGTTTTGGATTGTAATTCATTTTAAGGGTTTTAACATCTAGACGCATATATGAACAGCATTACTACAATTTCAACAAGTGGTATTTAATCTTCTATGTATGAAATAATGTTCCTTTATGTCATACATCTTGGGTAAAATATTGTAATAATATATAATAACGTATTCATTCATAATAAAACATTGATTGTTAATGTGTTGATGGGCTTGAAACTTGTTGGTAGAAGTTAGTTGAATTTGTCTTTCCATCCCTTCTACTTTTTTATAATGGACAACCATCAGGTTCATGAGTCTCAGCTTTCCAGCCATACCCAAGTTATATCATTCTAAGGTGTTGGAGGGACCCTGGTTTCTGGAAATATTTAAATTCATAATTTTTGGGAAAGGTAAATGCAATAAAGCATGCATTAAATTGAAATTTCCGTAATTGGGATATCTGGGAGTGAACATCATAAGGTGAAAAGTCTAAGGACCACTCTGAAAACTATTAGTTTTCTTCTCCAATATTTAGCTTCACTTTGGGGAGTTATCCAGGCAAATTCCTAGTTGCACATGCTTTTGGTATCTCACTTTGGAACGCTTCAAAACTAGGCAGCCACAGTCTCCAAAATAACAATCAACAAATACAGCTTTTAAGATATATGCTCACCGAAAGGATTATTAGGAACATAATACCAATACTGTGTTTGACCCCCTTTCGCCTTCAGAACTGCCTTAATTCTACGTGGCATTGATTCAACAAGGTGCTGAAAGCATTCTTTATAAATGTTGGCCCATATTTATAGGATAGCATTTTAAAGTTGATGGAGATTTGTGGGATGCACCAATTTGAAACCAATTTGAAATGATTCGAGCTTTGTGACATGGGTACTTCAAGCAGGATAACGCACCATCAGAGGATGGGTACATGGTGGCCTTAAAGGGATGGACATGGTCAGAAACAATGCTCAGGTAGGCCGTGGCATTTAAACAATTCCCAAGAAAACATCCTCCACACCATTACACCCACCAGCCTGCACAGTGGTAACAAGGCATGATGGATCCATGTTCTCATTCTGTTTACGCCAAATTCTGACTCTACCATCTGAATGTCACAACAGAAATCAAGACTCATCAGACCAGGCAACATTTTTCCCGTCTTCAACTGTCCAATTTTAGTGAGCTCTTGCAAATTGTAGCCTCTTTTTCCTATTTGTAGTGGAGATCAGTGGTACCCGGTGGGGTCTTCTACTGTTGTAGCCCATCCGCCTCAAGGAACCAGGAATCGTTTATTGCCATAATATGTCAGACATACATGGAATTTTACTTGGCGGTTGGTGCTTGACAGCAGACAGTACTATAAAGGACAACAGACAATGTAGTGCAGGAATAAGATAAAAAAGAATTACTAACCCATAGCATATTTTTTTGAAAAAAAGAAAATAAAAAAAGATAAAGTGCACCAGCTAACAGAAAGTGACGAGTGAAAGTGACAGTCAGGGGGTGACCCAGCCCCACTGCCGACGGCAAGAACTTGTTGCGGGGTGGCAGGAGGTCTTAGACCTGATGGACCTCAGCCTCCTGCTTGATGGAAGGGGCACAAATAGTTTGTGTCCTTGGTGAGAGGGTTCAGCTACAATCTTTCTAGCCCGATTCAAAGTCCTAGAGGCAAACAAGTCCTGGAGAGACAGCAGATTTCAGCCTCCCTGCAGAGCGGATGAAACGAGCAGCTGGAAGCCCGCCAGCGGAGACCGGTATCGATCCCCAGAGCCAGGTCTCCGTGAAGCACAAAACGGAGGATGAAGAAAAGTCTCTGATGTCACCAATGTGTTACTTTGTAGTATGTGAAAACCAATGTCTTGAACTGGATGTGGGCAGCCACTGGTAACCAGTGAAGAGAACGGAGAAGTGGTATGGGAGAATTTTGGAAGGTTAAAGACCAGTCGAGCTGCTGCATTCTGAATGAGCTGCAGTGGACCTGCCAAGAGAGATTTACAATAGATAATGCGGGAGATGACAAGAGCCTGAATCAGTACCTGCGCTGCCTTGTACTAGCAGTAGAGCAAGTAATAGTATTTTTTATATCAAAAGCAGTAGAAACACTTGAACTAATAGTGAAGTATAGTAGTAGTACTACTAATATGAGTCATAGAAGTATTTCTAGTAATATTGGTAGTAGTTGTCATATTAATAGTAGTAGAAATACTTGTTTTGATAGTATTGGTAGTAGTACTATTAACAGCCGTATAAAAAGTAATAGTACCTAACACTTTTTATATGTGTAAGTGTAGTAATGGTAGTGGCAGTATCAGTTGTAGAAGTGCTACTAGTGGTACTAGTATTTGAAAGACGTATTTCAACAAAACAGCTTCATTCTGAGCTCCAGGGCAACGGAACACCTGGGGAGGAAGAGGGGGGGGATTACCTTCAGGTCCTGTCCGACTGCACTAATCAGCTAATATGGATCAGCTGTGAGTCAGAGCAGCGCGCGTGTGTATCCACGACAACGGAGCCTCTGCGATCACTAACGAGCTCAAAGGGCAGAGAGAGACAGCGATTTACAGACAATCCACACCTCAAACAGATGTAATCTGGCCAAAATTATAACGGTTATCTAAAATTATAATGTGATTTTGAGACACATGCTTCAAAGCATTCCAATAAATATTAAAGGGTAAAGATTGCATGTCTCTGCCTCTGTATAGAGGCACAAGTGAGCGAAAACACCT
Organism: Pungitius pungitius; assembly: GCF_949316345.1. NCBI lineage: Eukaryota > Metazoa > Chordata > Actinopteri > Perciformes > Gasterosteidae > Pungitius > Pungitius pungitius. The sequence continues at coordinate 24,477,721 of NC_084901.1, read as the reverse complement.
GGTTGTTTATATTCTTTTACACGCTGTACTTGCAATATTATCGGCTTAAAAATGGGATTATTTACTTTATCGCTTATGTATATAATGTCAGCAAGGGAAGTGACGCAAAAGTTTTTTTGTTTTGGTCAGGATCCTGACGTTTGCCCTGGGGCAAAGCAGTCTGCACCACTCTGAAGTTCAGGACGGCCTTGTTATGTCCAGAAAAATATGTTAGTCAAGTTGTCTCGTGTCTGAGTTCCTGTTTTATTTTGAAAAAGATTCTTCCTCTTGTGTCAGGCAACTTGCTCCTTCCTCCTGTGTCGCTCTGATTGTCTGCCCTGCCCCTGATTGTTTCCACCTGCGCCCCTACATTGTGTGTATGTATACATTGTCTGAGTCTCCCTTTGTCCTGTGCCAGTTCGTCTTGTCCCAAGCCATGGAACCATCGTTCGACTCCTCGTTCTCAGCCAGTGTTTGTATTATAGATTTGTTTTTGTTCTTAGATTTAGTGTAGGTTTTTTCCTCTCCCACGAGCGATTTTCATTTCAGCGGCTCTTGCGTCTTTTTTGTTAATAAACCTCGTCGTGTGAGTCATGCATTTGGGTTCAGGACCATTGTCTGGTCGTGACAGGCCTATTCCGGCTATTCTTGGTGAGCCACAAACCAACTTTGAAAGAATGGATTAAAAACGGAAGATTACGGTACTTTTCACTCAACTTTTTAAACTAAGTCATGAGGATCTACCCCCACCTCCCTCCCAGCCCATAGATTAAAAAAAACACAAGAGCCCCTCGTCTGTCAGAAAGCGACCGCTGCTGACCTGATGTGATTTTTTGTAATTTTAATTTCAATGGAAAGGATCTACTGGCACTGCGTTGGTGAACAACCTAGTGCCCCTGGCCTAATGCATGTGCTCACTCACAGAGTGCGACCCCCAGTGGACTTTTTAGGAATAGCAGCTACTTTTATAGAAATACAATATGTCTCTTTTTGTAATTCTCACATTAGCAATGTTATGTTTGTCTAATGCAGCGGTTCCCAAACTTGAGGCCACGTACCCCTTTCAACATTCCGACCGTGTTCATGCACCCCAGTTCCCTCTCAATAGATATACACGCGCAGGAGTAAAGGCATTTAATTGACAATTAACCATGAATTGCGATTACATTAATCTGAATTCAATTACAATTAGAAAATGCATTGGAATGCTAAAAGCTGAAATTAATTTTAGAAATGGAGAACCTGATATGGATTTTTTTTAAATACACAAAAAATAAAAGTGGAGATTAAAAATGTTATTTTGGTTGTCATGTGGTACAAGTGGTGGTATTTTGAAATTATGGTGGGGGGGGGTTGTTTTGAAATAGATGAAAGAAGGTGGAGAGAAGGTCATGTCAGGCTGCACTAATCAGCTAATATGGATCAGCTGTGAGTCACAGACAGAGCCCCAGCGAGTAGCCGTGACAATGCAGCAGGTGCGGTCACTAACAAGCTCACAGGGGCTGACAGTGAGTTACTGAGAATCCACACCTCTAACAAATGCCCCCTGGAGCAAAACAGGTACTGTTACTGTTATTGTTTAAAACCTCTTCAGTACCTGGTGGTTTATTAGACCTGGATTAAGCTAACCTTGATACACATAACAACTGCCCTATTAATAACATCTGTAGGTTTGGTATGTAAAAAGTATCATTTCTGTAATGTGCCTTTGAGGGCATTGCTCCAAACAAAATCCACAAACTGACATTACACAGCTGACATTAATCTAAATTAGATTAACCCCCATAACATATCATCAATGCTTTATACTGAAATAAACTTACAAAGAAAGCGAGGCATGCTATTATGACACGTCTCCTCGCCATCCTTCGCCTCATCTTGGATTTTCTCTTGCGTATGTTTCTCCTGAGTTGGGCAGCCTCCTCTTCAGCTTCTATATACAGTTTGCCGACCCCAACAGCAATATGTATCGGATCCATGTAGTTACTAGTTTAATTAATTATTTATTAAATATAACAATACCAATATGTTTTTATTGTGCTGTTCGTTACCAGCTACTCAATCAGAATACTTTTGCAATTTCAACATACACCTTCCACAACCATTAACACGCTGCTGGCTTTTTATAAATTTCCACGTGCGTGCGTAAATGACAGCCTACTGTGGTGACGTAATCAAGTCAGCCGCTGTTCCAATTACCGTTCTCCCGTACCCGTGAGTCAGGACTCCCGAGTGTGTCTCCCGAGTCTATTCTCGCCGTCTTTAGGTATTGAGAAATGGCCTTTTGTCTCACTCTCCGGCTCCTCAGGCAAAAAGTAAATACATGTGAGATTCTATGAGTCAGACCAGCACAAGCTCAGCATCATTTTAATCTAGAAATGAAAAGTGAATATTATGGCTGTATAGGAAAAAGTGCCTTTTTTTACTGAACCCCGACACTGCTCCACTCTGCTTCACTCTAAGAAAACGCAATACACACTAATGTAAAACTCAGAAACAGACCCAAAAACTATAATAGATATCAACAAAATGTTGTCTCTAGCTGAAAAGTTTGGAAAAGCTGAAAGGATTTGAAAGTGAACTCGATTGGACAAAGTTGATGATGATTTTAATTTATATTAATTAAATTATAAGAGCTAGAAAGCTGAAAAGTCATAGCAACCCTCTCCTGAATGAGCTGAACATGTTCGAATTTGAACGGTTTAAATAGCTGAAAGTGTGAAGAAGTTGAAAGGGGGCGCGGAAGAAAAAGAATAATTAGACTAGAAAATGCATTTCCTGCTGAAAATGCGTTGGAATGCAGAAAGCTGAAAATAATTTTAAAAAGTTGCTTAAAGTACAGAAATGAACCAAGCTGAAATACATTTAAAAATTGCTGAAAATACAGAAGTGAGAAAAGCTGAAATGAATTTAAACATTGCGAAAGAATAGAAATAGGAAAAGCAGAGAATTAAAAAATACATTTTTTGTAGTAATATAAGGTTTAGTACTATAGTTGTAATTGTAGAAGAAGTAAGTACTAGTTTCACTGGTATTTGAAAGCAATTGTGGTGTACCTATTGTTGAGGAACAGATAATCATTGAGGCTTTTATTTTTAAATAATGCAATTGGGTGGGGGGGCGGGTTGGGAGAAAGAATGTTTGTTATTCAAACCAAATGGACTTGGTAAAATAGATTTGTACAGCGCTCTTCTAGTCTTCTGACCACTCAAAGGGCTTTAAGACTACATAACATTCACCCATTCATACACTAATGACAGGACCTACCATACACAGTGGCACCTGCCCAACCAGTAACTAATATTCACACACTGTAGTCACAGCTAGAGGAACATTGCTGGGATTAAGTGTCCCAAGGACACATTGACATGCAGGTTAGCCGGGCCTGGGATCAGACCGCCAACCCTCTGATTGGAGGATGGCCGCGCACCCCAGTCGCCCTAAGCTGAGAAAACTAAAGTTATTAATTGATGGGCCTCATCAAACATTACAGTAAGAATTCCCTCCATGGGGGTTAAAATACTAGAAGTACTAGTAACATTAGTAGTAGTAAAAGTCATTTTAGTAATAATACCAGTTGAAATACTAGAAGTACTAGAAATATTAGTAGTGGTTGTAGTACTATTTGAAAGAGCAATAAGTATTCAATGAAACAGCTGTATCCTAAGTTTCTTGGTTAAATTGCAGATAATCATTGCAGCCTTTATTTTGAAATGATGGTATTGGGTGAGTGGGTGGAGGGGTTGAGAGACAGAATATTTGTTATTCAAACTAAGAAGCTATTAATTGATAGGCCTCAAACATTACAGTAAGAATTCCCTCCATTGGGGTTGAAATACTAGTAGTACTAGTAAAAGTCATTTAGTAACAATACCAGTTGAAATACTAGAAGTACTACTACAGAAAGCTGAAATTCATTTCAAAAAGTTGCTTAAAGTACAAAAATGAAACAAGCTGAAATTATTCTAAACATTGCTGAAAGAATAGAAAAAGCTGAAATACATTTAAAAATGGCTGAAAATACAGAAATGAGAAAAGCTGAAATGTACTTGAAACAATTACAAAAATACAGAAATGGGAGAAGCTTCTATGAATTTGAAAAAAATACAGAAAAGCTGAAATTAATTTGTGGAACTAGCAGTAGAAGACGTATGTACTAGTTGTACTAGTATTTGAAAGCAATTGTGGTGTACCTATGGTTGAGGTACAGATAATCATTGAGGCTTTTATTTTGAAATAATGGAATTGGGTGGGGGGGGGAGAACTAATGAACTTTGTAAATGGCCTTGTACAGTGCTTTTCTAGTCTTCTGACCACCCCTTAAGGCAGAGGTGATTCAATCAATGTTAAAATGTAAAAACAACCACAGCAAACACATTTGTTAATCCGGGCAGACAAGCTGCCGTTAACAGCGCAGCGGCTCCCGGTAACTTGACCTGCTCGTTGGGTATTTGTTATACATGTGTGTAGGTACATTGATTTTAATAAGAACTGTACAAGGACCCAGGGGGGGTTCAGGTGAAGGGCAGGAAATAAATGCTCGACTTTGCAGCCCAAGCACCCCTCCGCAGTGGCCCAGTGGGTACTCACTTCGCTTGGGACGCAGGAGACTGGGGTTAGAATCTGCAATCTGTTTTCTTTTTTTTATTTTGTTTTTAATGCAAGTGGGGATTACGGCGAGGCGCGGACATTACGGGAGCGGCACAGGCATCTGCGAGCCACCGACACTTTTCTTGTTTAAATAGTGCATCCCATACAACTTTGAATAGTCCCTCAATATATAGGAAGGGAATGCATCAGTGTGTTGATGCATAAAGCTACCATGCGGAACACACTGTGATGTGACACACATATCCACACTCAAATGCTCTAATACACACAACCATATTTAGCTCACTTCATCCAGAACGTCCTCTGATGGCTCTATTATTGTGTGAGTGTGTGTCTGTGTGAGTAATATAGAATAGTATTCATGGGTAATATTTAGATTTATGGAAACGTTATTAGTTATGGTGATGCTACCATTCTTACTTAATGAGGTGGAAAGGTAATAAGCTTGCCCTTGTGTGTATATGTAGGCCTAAGTGTATTTGAGAGTGCGTATGTGTGTGGATTAGTATGTGAGGTTAGTGTGTGTTTGCATTATTTCCAGCACTCAGTCTAGAGAGGCCAAACATATAGATTATCATTACCAGTAATATATATATATATATATTGGATTTATGCTGTCACAGCTATTAGCTCAGTCGAAAGGGCTTTAAAGGAGCAGACCTTATTTGGTAATTGTAACCTTGATACTACAGCGCACTATATGGGATGTCACCCACAGGGAACAAAAAATAGAGAAAAATGATGAGAATGAGTGTTAAACAAATACTTTAATGCAAATACACACTACAACACAGTCAGTAAGAAACACACGTTGTAACCTTCCTCTCGAGGCTTGGAGAGCTTCTGTCAACATACGTCACTAGGCAGAGTTTGGTGGCGACAAAACATAACTTTTATTTCTTATAAAAGGTGTGGGAGAGGGGAGTAGGAGAAACCAGAGGTGTGGACTCGAGTCATGTGACTTGGACTCGAGTCAGACTCGAGTCATGAATTTGATGACTTGAGACTCGACTCGACAAAACGTACAAAGACTTGCAACTCGACTTGGACTTGAACACCGATGACTCGTGACTTGACTTGGACTCGAGCCTTTTGACTCGAGAAGACTTGCTACTTCCCATGAAAACTGGGGTAAACATTTTCACACCACCGCGCCACTCTGTTTATCTGCATCTGTCAAAAGATGTGCGCCACCTGTATGCAGAGAGCGCGCGCTGCCTGCACGACATCCAATCACTGCAGTCCATTTGACCGTATCAACGAGACAGCTCGTTCATGGTTACAAAAATCAGGATTTTTTAACCCGGATTCAGACTCCGATGGGAATCCTCGCCAACATTATGTCAACGTCCGTTTTAAAGTAGTGTAATGAGCTGAGTTAAAGTTATTAGTTAATCAGTTATGCAGATGTTGCATGTGTTCACGTTATGCTCTGTTACCAGCTGTAGTTACGCGAGACAACCCGAGTTTTGGGGGGCCGTGTATGCGGAAGTGTTCGTTCGGCGTGGTGACGGCCAACAGTGACCGAAGTTGAGTTGTTTTATATAAATAAATGCAGCGGAGTTGCAAGCCAGTCATCGCCTCCTTATTTACGCTGCAGCATTGGGGTGAGCGTTATAGTATTATAACACAGTCACAGTCGATCCACCATTACCCTTCCCTTCGTAGTCTAGGTCTGTGAGGCAGCGCACCATCACCCAGGGTTCCCCGTCCCCACTATAATAAGATGGCTTGAATTGACTCGAAAATACAGTGGTGAGACTTGCTGGCTTTGACTTGTGACTCGACTTGGGACTTGCTTCGTCTTTGACTCGACTTGACTCGGGACTCGAGGGCAATGACTTGAGACTTGCTTGTGACTTGCATAACAGTGACTTGTTCCCACCTCTGGGAGAAACTATAACTTAGGCTCGCCTTCTTCGGTATTTCCCGGTTTCCTCAAGCGTATGTCTGCAGGGGCAGAAGAGACGTAGGGTTAGTATAGGGTTCCTTAGCCTACTCACGTCCTCCAGAGCGTGGGTGCCTCGAGCGCTCCGTGTCCGCTCCCTCTCTCCTTTTCCTTCCCCTGCTGTGGCTGCTTCTCTCTCTTTTATGCCGCTCCTAATTGGCCCAACCGTCTGCAGCTGAGGCTCCCTGCCGGAGGTGGGGGGAATTGCCTACACCTGTTGCGGGGCGCCATGTTTCCTTCAGGCTGCCACAACGTATAACACTTTTTAATTCAATTTTCAAAAGTCTTACATCAGCCAAAACAATACCCTTTGACCCAATACCATCAATTCACATGGTCAGGAAGAATAACTATTCTCTATTGCTATTCCAGCATCTGCTGCAAAGAAGCTCAACATTCTGACCCCATGCGCACAACACAATCTCCACTGTCTATGCTGCTCAGGCATCAGGATTACTAAAGACTAAAAGCCCAGTGATACCGGTTGGTCAGTCTTTTCCTAGTGTTGAATATTTAGATTACTTCATGTGTGTGTGTTAATGTTGCAGGTCAATAGTCCTTCTAGTTCTTCCATTTTGCCTGCAATTTAATGGGTTAATTAAATTCCTCCCAACACTTCCTCACACACATACAAACCTCCAGGAGGGAAGCTTTACAAGACTGCTAATTTGATCAATACTTTGATCTCCTTGACGCTTTTTTTGTTTAGCTGTTATAGGACGAAGAGAGGCTTGTGCTGTGGGCTTAGTGAATGTTTGTTTGTAAGACATCTATACTTAGGTGTATGTTTTCAATGTATGTGCTTGTGTGTCCGACCCATCAAAGGAGTGTGTCTATTAGTGCTGGGTGCTGCCACAGTCTAAGAAAGGTCTAGCGCAAATCAGATACCTGATTTTTATTTTATTTTTGGGATCTCAGTTCAAAACCACACAAGCATGTACATATAAAATGTACACCCTCAACCCATTAAACAATCACAATATTAATAACACGTAATGATTAGAAGAGTGTTGTCAACGTTTCTTGCTGTATGTGTATGAAGTAGAGATGAGCCGGATACTCGGCTGAAACGAGTATCCGGTACGGATAAAGCACTTTTGCCGAGTATGAGTATTATACGAGTAATACGAGTCAATATCTGTGCTCGGATTGAATACAAGTCCTCATTGGGTAGCTGTCTGTGTCTGCGTGCTCACACACAGAACTCTGAGAAGTGAACAGCTCTCTCTCTCCCTCTCTGTCGTCAGGTTCGCGGGTCTTTCGCCATAAATTTAAAGGATTTGTTCGGCTTCAGATTTATTTTTTTTACTTCGGTTGTTGTTAACTAGTAGAGTTTAGGTAAACGTGGGGTTTATTAAGACGTGGTTCGTAAGAATGCGACACGCGTTCCGTCTCTCTCTGCCGGAGTTTTTTTTTACCGTCTGCTGGCTCTCTTCTCACACACACACACACACACACCACAATAATTAAGAAGGAATGCTGTTTTAACCGCAGAAATGCGTCAGTACAGTACACTGTTTTTCAAAGTTCATGTTTTATATTGGTCATATCACCTGTTAATCAAGCTCCCTGCGAAGGGTCAATTGCATGCTTAAAAAAGAGCATAACGGTTAAAGCCCAGCCTATTTCAAGACAACCCGACAATTTACGAGGTAAATCCTTCATACTTCCGGGTTAAGCCCCGCCCAATCCGAGTACAGATACGGATACAGATAATTCATATGGTTCAACAGATACTGATACAGATAGAGATAATGCTGTACTCGCTCATCCCTAGTATGAAGCCAAACAACCTGCCAGCTAACAGCAGCACATTCACAAACATATTGCTGAAAATCTACAAAACGCATCATAAATCCATTGCAGCGTTCACGATTGTATAAGTGAGCACTACATCACAACCACGTATGAAAAAATGTATTCAAGATAATATATTTTAAAAAAGATCGGGATTCGAACCCCGTGGGTCAAAACATCCTAAAGCCAACGAGCCTACTGCTCTATGCAGTGAGCTATGGAGAGTCACAGGTTTTCCTGTGCGGATTTAGTTGATAATTTTAAACCATGAAAAACATCCCAAGACCATCATCCCACCTTCAAAATATGTCAATATAATTTTGCCTGCAGTATATAGTGTAGCAGGGTAGTCTTCAGTATTTTTATAGTTACATTTTAGGGGACCCCCCAAGAGTCCTAAGTCATTTCGGCCCGCGACCCGTTTTTAGTGGGTCGTGGGCCGTTGCATGGGAAAATAAAAAAAAAAAAATTCATGTGATTTTATTTTGAAGGGACTTTTTCTAATGCATTGTCCCATCAAGGGGTGATGGTGGATCCCGGAGCCAGACCAGTTGAAAACCACTGGTTTAGACAACCTTATCTTGCAGCTAACGCGCATTTGAACGAAGCACCGCTAACTCTGCACTCCTCCTCCCCTCCATCACACTCCACTGAACATCCGAACACCAGGAAGTGCTTCCTCTTTTTACACCGGGCCAGCTGAGCTCATCATCCCCCGAAAGGGGCGGGTCCACCGCACCAAAACAGCTGCTCCGAAGCTGGTGATCACTTCCAAGTTTTCACAATGTGTGTGTGTGTGTGTCTTAGGTACATGTGTGTGTGTGTATATATATTTGTATAACTTTTTTTCTGTTCATCCCAACAGGACACTTGTTTGGGGAGGCAGTAAGAACAATCTGACCACATGAGGCCCAAACAACATAATTTCAGCTATTGTAAACCACACGTGATCGATCAGTTTGCCGCAGTTCCTGTCTTGCAGTTCCTGTGGTGAGTGCAACTGCCACAACTTGCTCCAGTAGCTGGCATAGCTTGCAAAGAAGTCATCTCGACATGCAGCTGTACAATAACAATTAACGTCTTAGATAGTGACTGTTTGTCCCTTGTATAAACAAATATAAGAAGGATGGCTACTTCTAAGTCAGTGTGTTTGTTTGTTTATATGTGGGGTCCAGATTGAGTTGCTACAGGAAGTGGACACCCCCCTATTGCATTATCTGTTGATTTGATTTTTCTAGTTATGTTTATGGAACCAGCATATGTTTCTGTGCTTGGATTGATTATATATATATATATATATATAATGATTAGGTGGGAACGAGGGGTGCCCACACGGGCACTGAAGTAACCTAACTGGTCCTTGTACAGGAAGTGTAGCGAGAGGTGTTTTTCGCAGGTTTGGAGGAAAAAGTAGAAGAAGAGAGAACAAGTGTACCTGTAAACTGGCGCTGATGCGCACTTCTCCCACTGTTCTTTAAGTAATAAAAGAATCATCGAAATCAACGCACGCCTGGATGTCACGTTTGTCCAAGTGTGCTACAAATATTGGAGGCACCGCTGGGATGATTAACGTCTGCCTCGTTTTAACAAGGAGAGGATTTTAATGACGACGTCCGCGCGCAGCCACGGCCTCACCGGAGACGATGGAGCTGGAGCAGCTTGCCGAGGACGCGTCTGAGGGACTATGGCTGCTGCAGCTGAGTCAGCTCAAAGAGGTGTGATGTGGAGCGAAAATTCCGATCGGAGATGTCATAACAAAACGTGCGTTAATCAGACGAATAACTGAACATATGGATGACGTCATTAATGACGAAGATGAGGAAATTTCAACGCACTTTCTCCAGACAATGATGGAAAAAGTTAAGCTAATGACGGGAGATACTGGGAACGTTGCTAATGAGCTAAATGTAGAAAAGACAACAGAAGTCAGTCAGAAAGCAGCTGAAGAAGTGAGTTTGGCGGAAAAATATTCACATCTCCAGCAGTCAAGTGCTGCAGGAACAAGTAACGAGGCTCAGTGAAAGAGTGAGCATGGCATCTCTAAACCCAACTCCAGTTTCTCCGAATCTGTTCTACACGCCTGTGGACAAACCCCAGGAAATGACAATCCGGAGAGAATTTAAGATCTGTGGCCAGATTGGGGAAAAGGGACAGAAGGACAGACTTTCATACACAAATCTGACGCACCAGATTGAGAGAGGCCTAAATAAAGGACACAGTGAAAGTTAAGTTATGGAAGCTGTGATCAAGTCCATCAATCCAGGTTTGAGTATTCGGGATATACTTGAGATTAAAAGTGACCTCACCCTGCCACAGTTGAAATCCATCTTAAAGGGGCACTTTAAAGAAGATAGCCCTACTGACTTATACCACAGGCTAGTGAATATAACACAAGAGAGCCGCGAGTTCCCTCAGAACTTCCTCTTCAGAGCCATTGAGCTGAAAGAACGACTGTTACTTGCTTCAAGAAAGGGAGAGTATGATGAACAATACAGTCCTGAGCTCATCCGGAAGAAATTCCTGAGGTCAGTTAGCACTGGGTTGTTAAGCGACCATGTTAAGTTTCAGCTTAAGTCTTATCTTGATGAACAGAGCGTGACAGATGAAATACTCATCGACAGAATGAATGAAGCAGCAAGTGTTGAATCAGAGAGACAAGCGAAACAGAGGAGGAACATTGGTAACAAAATACCAAAAGTCAATGAACTACAGACAGAAATGCAGAATTCTTCTCAGCATCAAGGAACAGCTAAAGCCAAAGTCGCAGTTCAGGAGCAGTCTGTCATGACTCTTATGACGCGGAAGCAGGTATGCAAGTGAACACACAGTTTATTGGGTCAGTGACAGTAACCACAGTGACGAACTTCCACGATGATCCTCCTGGTGGCGGGTGACACGTCGATGGGTGAGGGTGGTGACGACAAATCCCAAGGCAGTGCAAACAAGCTTGGTGAACATAGATGTATGTGTAGATGTAGTGAATCATATCAGGCACGATACTGGAACGCCGGCAGGAACACAACACGGGTGACATCAAACAACGATCTGACAATGAGAGGAAGGACATGGTGAGAATATATAGGGTGGCGAAATGGGCTACAGCTGGCACACAAAGTGTGATCAGCTGTCCTGCTGATTACGCGGGATTGCTGACTCCGCCCACTTCACACACCCACACATGACACACAAGACAAGGGAAGGGCAGTGGATTCATGAACCGTGACAGTACCCCCCCCCCCCCTAAAAACGCCTCCTGGCGTCCCTAGCCTCCCCTACCTGTCAGTTGTAATCATCGATAAGGGAGTGGTCCAGTATGTCCCTAGCCGGAACCCAACTTCTCTCCCCCGGGCCGTAACCTTCCCAGTCCACCAAATACTGGACTCCGCGTCCCCTCCGCCTAGAGTCCAGAACCCGATTAACTGAATAGGTGGTCTCCCCTTGTATGAGACGTGGCGGTGGGGGAACCGGAACAGCCGGATTAATGCGCGAGTGAATTACGGGTTTAATCTTGGACACGTGAAAGACTGGATGAACCCTCCTGTACACCGGGGGGAGGTTGAGGCGGACTGCCACCGGACTAATGACCTTAGCGACTGTAAATGGGCCAATAAATTTGGGAGCGAGTTTATTAGAGACGGAGCGGAGAGGGATGTTCTTAGTAGAGAGCCACACCTCCTGGCCGGCGACATATACGGTGGGGCTAGACCGGTGGCGATCAGCCTTGGCCTTGGTACGCGCTCTCACTCTGAGTAGAGTCTCTCTGGCCTTGGTCCAGGTGCGATGACACCTCTGAACAAAGGCGTGGGCCGAGGGAACCGCGACTTCGGACTCCAAACTGTGAAAAATGGGTGGCTGGTAACCTACGTTACACTCGAACGGTGATAGACCCGTGGCTGACACTAGCAGTGTGTTGTGGGCGTACTCCACCATGGACAGTTGTTGGCTCCAGGAGGAGGGATTTTTGGAGACCAGGCACCGCAACGTTCTCTCCGTCTGACCATTGCTCTGGGGATGGAACCCTGAGGACAAGCTAACAGTCGCTCCCAGTAATTTACAAAATTCTTGCCAAAACTTTGAAAGAAATTGGGGTCCCTGGTCGGAAACCACGTCCGACGGAAGGCCATGCAGGCGAAAGACGTGATCCACGACAGCCACCGCTGTCTCCTTGGCCGTGGGTAGTTTGGGCAAGGGAATGAAATGAGTGGCCTTCGAGAAGCGATCCACCACAGTTAAAACTACAGTGTTACCCTGGGATGGTGGAAGGCCAGTGATAAAGTCTAGGACGATATGGGACCAGGGTCTCGACGGGACTGGCAGTGGTTGAAGTAACCCATCTGGGGGTCGGTTGGAGGTCTTACCAGTGGCGCAGACCGAGCAAGCCAAAACAAAGCTGTGAATGTCCCTTGCCATCAGTGGCCACCAGAATCGTTGCTTGACTAAAAACTTAGTTCGACTGACCCCCGGATGGCAAGCCACGTTAGAACAATGCCCCCACTGAATAACGTCAGACCGTAATCCCTCCGGCACAAATAACCGATTCGGTGGGCACGCAACTGGGGGCGTTGCCCCTTCTAAGGCTGACAAGACCTTGGATTCGATCTCCCATCTGAGTGTGGCGACGAATAGGGTCTCGGGTAAAATGCTCTCTGGGGTAAGTGGGCGTTCGGAGCGGTCAAAGATGCGCGATAAAGAGTCGGGTTTGATGTTCTTGGAACCCGGGCGGTACGACAGCGTGAAATCAAAACGTCCGAAAAAAAGTGCCCATCGAGCCTGCCTGGAGTTCAATCTCTTGGCGGTCCTAATGTACTCCAGGTTCTTGTGGTCCGTCCAGACGATAAAAGGTACCCCCGACCCTTCTAACCAGTGACGCCACTCCTCCAATGCCAGCTTGACCGCCAACAGTTCTCTGTTACCAATGTCATAATTACGTTCGGCAGGGGATAAACGATGTGATAAAAACGCCCATGGATGCATCCTACCGTCCGACGCGGCGCGCTGAGATAACACCGCACCTACCCCCACCTCTGACGCGTCAACCTCCACCACAAACTGACGTGTTGGGTCTGGGGTAACCAGGATGGGGGCTGATTCAAAGCGGGCTTTCAGTCTGGTAAATGCAGCCTCCGCCACCTCAGACCACCTGAACACCGTTCTGGGGGAGGTCAGAGCAGTCAGCGGCGCGGCCAGCTGGCTGAAGTTGCGAATGAACCCTCGGTAGAAGTTGGCGAACCCCAGGAATCTTTGTAGGGCCTTGCGGGAATCTGGACTTGGCCACTCTACCACCGCCTTAACCTTCTCAGGATCCATGCGCATTCCCTCAGTCGACACGATGTACCCTAGGAAGGGAACAGACTGAGCATGAAAAACGCATTTCTCCGCCTTGACAAAAAGCCCATTCTCCAGCCACCTCTCAATCACCCGACGGACGTGCTGCACGTGTTCCTGGAGGGAAGAAGAAAAAATCAATATGTCATCCAGGTAGACATAAATGAACTGATCGATCATATCACGCAGCACGTCGTTGACCAGTGCTTGGAAGACCGCTGGGGAGTTGGACAGCCCGAAGGGCATGACCAGGTATTCGAAATGTCCCCTGGGGGTATTGAAAGCAGTCTTCCATTCATCCCCCTTCCTGATGCGGACCAAGTGATATGCGTTGCGTAAGTCCAACTTAGTGAAGATGGCTGCTCCCTGCAACCTCTCGAAGGCTGAAGACATTAACGGTAACTGGTAGGTATTCTTAACCGTGATGCTGTTCAGCCCCCGGTAATCAATACAGGGTCGCAAGGAGCCGTCCTTCTTCCCCACAAAAAAAATCCCCGCCCCGGCTGGAGAAGAGGAGTGGCGGATGAACCCTGCTGCTAAAGAATCAGAAATATATTTCTCTAACGCCTCCCTCTCTGGAACCGAAAGTGAATATAACTTGCCCTTTGGCGGAGATTTATCTGGTAATAACTCTATCGCACAGTCATACGGACGATGCGGGGGCAGAGACTTGCTGAACACCTCCCTCAGGCTGAGGTACTCCACAGGCACGTTAGACAAATCCACCACCTCCTCCTGGAACACAGAGACAGTAACAGGGGGACAGGCAGACACAAGACAGGACTCATGACATTTACTGCTCCACTCAGACACCGACTTCTGCTGCCATTCTATCTTGGGGTTATGCTTGGTGAGCCAGGGATGTCCAAGAACTACAGGTGCCAGTGGAGAGTCCAGGACATAAAAGGAAAGGGTCTCTGAGTGGTTGCCTGAGGTGATGAGTGTCATGGGGCCGGTGGTGAACAAAATGTTGGGTAGGTCCTGACCGTTTAATGCGTGAACCGATATCTTGTGGGTGAGGGGTAGAAGAGGTATCTTAAAACTGCGTGCAAGGGCATGATCGAGAAAATTACCCTCTGCTCCGGAATCCACCAGGACGCGACAGTCGTGCGTGTGGGTTGACCATCTCAGTCTTACCGGAAGGAACGTAGAATTTGATGAGGTCTTCTCAGAGGAGAGCCCACCCGACCGTAGCCTCAAACTTACTGCCGGGCTTGGCCTTTTCCCGGGCAGTTGTACGCGTAGTGTCCCGCTGCTCCGCAGTACAAGCAAAGGCCTTGGGACCTCCGTCTCTCCTTCTCCTCCCGGGACAGCCGAGCTCTCCCGACCTGCATCGGCTCGTGATCGTAGCCAGAACCAGCCGTGTCTCCTCCACTAGGTCGCCGATCCTCTCCTCCCCCAGGAATCCGGCTGGACCAAGAACGCTGCACGACTCTGGTCAGCCGCGCGTCCACTCGAAGTGCCAGTCCAATGAGGTCGTTCAGGGTTGTGGGGAGGTCCAGGCCGTAGATCTCCTTCTGGACGCGGTCAGCCAGCCCATGCAGGAACATGTCCCACTGCGCCTCCTCGTTCCACCGACATTCGGCCGCCAATGTCCTGAACTCAATAGAGTAATCCGATACCGACCTCTCACCTTGTCTTAGCTCCGCGAGCGTTCTGGCCGCCTCTCTTAGTGCGACCGCACGGTCAAATACTCTCCTCATCTCCTCGCCGAGTGTCTGGAACGAGGCATAGCATGGGTCTTGGTTCTCCCATACAGCCGTTCCCCATAGTGCTGCTCTCCCAGTCAGTAGGGTGAGCACAAAGGCGACCTTGGCTCGCTCTGTGGAAAATGTTCTGGGCTGGTGGGAAAAATGCATTGAACATCGTGTCAGAAATGCTCTGCAGAAAGTTGGCTCACCGGTATAAGGCTCTGGACATGGTAGGCGGGGTTCTGACTGGGAGGAGCCGTCCGGTGGTGTGGGGGGAGCGGCTGGTGAGGGGGGCAAAGAGGGCCCTCGCAAGAGTTGGACTTGCTGGGTGAGCTTGGACACCTGCGCCACGAGAGCCTGTACAGCTCGCCCCGTGTCATTCAGGTGTTTCTCTTGGGTCTCCATGCGGTTGAGGCTTCTATTCATGAATGCCTCCATAGAAAACGCGGGGTCACTCGCTGCTTCTCTTGCATGGTCAGATCGTTCTGTCATGACTCTTATGACGCGGAAGCAGGTATGCAAGTGAACACACAGTTTATTGGGTCAGTGACAGTAACCACAGTGACGAACTTCCACGATGATCCTCCTGGTGGCGGGTGACACGTCGATGGGTGAGGGTGGTGACGACGAATCCCAAGGTAGTGCAGACAAGCTTGGTGAACATAGATGTGAATCATATATCAGGCACGATACTGGAACGCCGGCAGGAACACAACACGGGTGACATCAAACAACGATCTGACAATGAGAGGAAGGACATGGTGAGAATATATAGGGTGGCGAAATGGGCTAGAGCTGGCACACAAAGTGTGATCAGCTGTCCTGCTGATTACGCGGGATTGCTGACTCCGCCCACTTCACACACCCACACATGACACACAAGACAAGGGAAAGGCAGTGGATTCATGAACCGTGACACAGTCAGCGGAAGTCATGAAGCCAAAAAGTCAGAAAACACCAGCTGCAACCAGTTCAAGAGACGCTGAGCTTCATGAAACAGTCAGGTTGCTGAGAGAAGAGATGGCAGATTTAAAGAGAACTCTAAAAAACCCACCAGGGCCCAGACACCAAGTAAGAGTAAGCACCAAGAGAAGGTGTAGACAGTGTCAGGAGCAGGGAATAGGTGATCAATGTGAACACTGCTTTAAATGTGGCCAGACAGGGCACCTTTCGAGGGGCTGTATAGCGCAAAGGAGACCTGACGGCAGGACTGTGGCAATTCAAACGGTCACACCCCCAAAATCATTAGATCCAGATAGCGAACCAATCCAGATGAAAACATGCAAACGCTTCTGTGTGACCGCATCAGACAGCTTGAGACAAATTCAGAGGAAAACGGGAAGCCTGAACAGACATTTGGGGCAATCTATGCCAGCCATCTCACCTTACGTCGCCAAGCCAAACTGAATGCTCTTATTGGGAAAAAGTGTATCGTGGACTGTTTCTTTGAAGGGGTAGCAACACAAGCACTTTGGGACACGGGTTCACAGGTCACAATTATTAATGAAGAGTGGAGAAGGTCCTGTGTCCCACAGATCCGGCTACGGAGCATGAGCGAACTGCTGGGTGAGGATGACTCTATTGTCGGCAAAGCGGCGAATCAAACACCCATCCCTTTTGCTGGCTGGGTCGAGTTGTCTTTCCAGTTGCTGTCGAGCAGGGGTCCACAGCAAGAGTTACTCGTGCCAGTTCTTGTCTCCAATGAGCCAGGAGTAGCAGACCCACCGATTATTGGCTACAATGTAATCGAGCAGCTGGTAATGAGTGGAATGGAGCAGCATCCGGAAACGACACCTGCAGTGGTGAGAGAAGCACTCTCCATAGACTGTAAAAAAGCAGATGTGTTGATTCATCTGATGCAGGGCCGTGACCAGAATGACCGGGAAGGATTGGTGAAAGTCGGGAGGCTAAAGACAGTGATTCCAGCAGGGCGGACCAGAGAGGTGAAGTGTAGTGTTAGGACCGGTCCCCTATCCACAAAACAGGAAGTTCTTTTTGAACCGGAAGACATCCCAAAGTGGCCCGAGGGCTTGAACATCACAGAAACTGTCATTTGCCTGCAGAAAGGAAATTTATCTAGAGTAGCTATCCCTGTCTCTAATGAAAGCAACCATGCCATTATTCTCAACCCACGTATGGTGCTAGGACAGTTGCAAGTAAAAGTGATATATCCAGCAGATATAAGACCAGTTAATGTGAAGGATCCCACAGTCCATTCAAGCGGTAGTAAATCCAAAGTTAGTTCTAGTGATCCCAAAGTCAGTCCAGCTGGTAATAGGAACACCGTCAAGCAAGATTTGTGGGACCCTCTAGTGTCAGTAGATCACCTGACGGCGGACCAGCAGGAAAAGGTAAAACAAATACTAAGGGAAGAATGTGCTGCATTTTCAAAGGACGATAATGATGTTGGATGCATCACCATCTTTGCAGTTGAAAATCAGACTGAGTGACACAACTACGGTAAGACGGACGTACATCTCTGTACCCAAGCCGCTTCACAAGGAGGTGAAAGAGTATCTGGAAGACCTGCTAAATAGAGGATGGATTAAGAAATCCCGGTCCCCATACTCCTCACCCATTGTCTGTGTGCGCAAGAAGGATGGCACTTTGCGTCTGTGTGTGGATTACAGAGAGCTGAATCAAAAATCCATTCCTGATCGTTACCCTATCCCACGAGTACAAGACATGCTAAATAGCCTCAGTGGGAGTGCATGGTTCTCGGTGCTGGACCAGGGCAAGGCTTATCATCAGGGTTTCCTGGAGGAAAGCAGTCAACCACTCACAGCTTTTATTACACCATGGGGTTTGTATGAGTGGGTAAGGATCCCCTTTGGCTTGTCCTCTGCTCCAGCGGAATTCCAGCGCAGTATGGAGGAATGTCTGACAGGTCTCAGAGATGAAACGTCGCAGCCATACTTGGATGACAATCTTGTCCACAGCAAAACCTTTGAAGACCATCTTCACCATCATGGACCATCATGGAGTAAAACTGACCGCAAAAAAATGCGAAGTATTTAAAGACAAAGTCAGATTCTTAGGGAAGATAGTGTCAAAAGATGGCTATTGCATGGATCCAGCAGAAATAGCACCAGTTAAAGCATTAAAAGACTGCAAGCCTGAGACTGTAGGAGATTTGAGGAGAATGTTAGGATTTATGTCCTACCGCCCATATATCCCTAATTTCTCCCGCATAGCGAAGCCACTGTACAGTCTGCTGGCCACAGAAACATCGGCAGGTAGTAAAGCTCAAGGCACAAACGTAAACCGAGGCAAAGGGAAACCTAAGAAGTCAGACCAGCGACCCTCAAGCCAGCCTATAATCTGGACAGAACTACATCAGGAAGTACTCTGCCAGCTTCTAGAGCATCTGTTGCGTCCACCACTCTTAGGTTACCCTGATTTTGAGAATCCGTTTGTGCTGCACTGCGATGCCTCTCAGCAGGGGCTTGGTGCTGTACTATACCAGAGGCAGAAAGGCAAACTGGTTGTCATCGGTTATGGGTCGAGAACACTAACCGCTCCAAAAGCGAATTACCACCTTCATTCGGGAAAATTAGAGTTCTTGGCCATGAAGTGGGCAATCTGTGAGAGATTTGGGGAGTACTTGTACTATGCACCTTCCTTCATTGTCTACAGACAATAACCCTTTAACTTATGTATTGACAACAGCAAAGTTGAATGCGACAACACATAGGTGGATTGCAGAATTAGCAGACTTTAACTTCTCAATTAAATATCGGCCAGGAAAAGTCAATGGAGATGCTGATGGCTTGTCACGGATGCCGCTGGACATGGAGCAGTACATAAAACGATGTACACAGGAAATGGAGCCAAAGGTAATTACAACCATCACACAAGCACTACAATTGGAATGCGACGAGCATGAGCTCTGGATGTTTCCCGTCACCATCACTGCTGCATGCAATGACGTAGAAAATGACAGAGTAGCTTCTCCAGTAGCAGAATTTTCCATGGAAAAGCTAAAAAGAGCACAAGATGATGATCCAGTCATTGGCAAGGTGAGAGAGTACGTCATTACCGGACAGTGGCCTCATCGTGGTGGAAGAGACAGGCGTAATGACGTCTCTGCTCTAGTGAGAGAGAGAAATAAGCTGTATATCAACGAAGATGGTATCCTGTATCGGAAGTTAGCGATTCGAGCTCAATTAGTGTTACCTGCGGCATTCCACCAGTTGATCTATAAGGAGCTACACGAGGAAATTGGGCATCTCGGAGTGGAGCGGACTCTCGGTCTGATCCGAGATCGGTTCTATTGGCCTCATATACAAAGAGATGTGGAGCACTATGTGACCAATGTGTGCAGCTGCCTAAAACGGAATCGTCCAAACAAGCCAACCAGAGCACCACTGGTTAACATTGTGATGACATATCCTTTTGAGATGGTCTCAATAGACTACCTGCGCTTGGAGAGCTGCAAAGGAGGATATGAGTACCTCCTGGTGGTGATGGATCACTTCACACGCTTTGCGCAGGCGTAAAACTGCAGCTGAAAGAATATTCGGTGACTTTGTGCTCAAGTTTGGATTTCCTGCCAAGTTGCACCACGACCAGGGCCAGGAATTCGAGAATAAGTTATTTTCAAAGCTGGAAGAATACTGTGGCATTCAAGGGTCGCCTACAACACCTTACCACCCGACGTGCAATGGTCAGGTGGAGAGGTTTAATTGAACACTCCTTTTCATGCTCAGAAACCTCCCAGAAGAAGCTAAGTCAGACTGGAAGAACTCCTTGGCGAAAGTGGTGCATGCGTACAACTGTACGCGTAGTGAAGCAACAGGATATGCCCCCTACTATATTCTCTATGGTAGAAACCCCAGACTTCCTGTGGATGTGATGTTTGGTCTGAAACCAGCTGACCAGAGCGCTTCTCACAGTGAATATGCAAGTAAGTGGAGAAAGCGAATGCAGGAGGCATACGAGCTGGCATCACAGACAATTCAAAGGGAGAAAAATATAACTAAAAAACAGTATGATCGAAAGGCTTACGGAGTTGAGCTACAGCCAGGGTGCAGAGTACTGGTGCGGAACATCAAAGACAGAGGGGGACCCGGAAAGCTCAGATCATATTGGGAGGACAAAATCCATGTGATAACAGAGAGTAAACATAAGGACAGTCCTGTCTATGTTGTAGAGCCTGAGAGAGGCCCAGGAAGGACCAGAGTACTGCACAGAAATCTGTCACTGCCCTGTGACTTTCTGCCAGTGGTTGAACAAGAGCAGATGGAAAAGAGGAAGGTGAAAACTGCTACTAACAAGAAGCAGCAAAGACAGAAGGACAGAGATCGTGACAGTAGTTCAGAGGATGAAAGTGACTGGAGAATTATCACACGACCGGCAAAACCACTGAAACACCGTAGGAGCCAACTGAGAGCTGAGGCAGAGGAATTACAGCCACAAGTGACGATCGGAGAACAGGAGCAAAGTGGTCAGGAAGATGAGTCTCCAGGTGAGGTTGAGGAAGACAGAAGGGAGGCAGTAGTGGAGCACAAAGGAACAGAGGGAGCTGAGCAAGAGGAGTCCTCCACTGAAGCAGAGAAGGTCAACTCCGGACAGGGGTCCTCATCTGATGAAGCAGATGAGAGGGATCTTGAGTTGCCTTCAGCTAACCCAGAACATATCCTTTTCGACAAAGAAATCCACCCAAAAAACTCACATATAATAGATTAGGTCAACCGTCAGTTATGTATAGACACAAGTGAAAAAAAGGAAAAGACTAGGGTTGTTATTGATTGTGGTAGACTCATGTTCATGAGTGTTAGCTGTTGTTTGAAAATTGTAAAATTGATGCAAGATAATGTGAGTCCAGGTGTGTTGATCAAGAGAGTACTAGAATGCCGACCACTTACATGTAGATTAATACTGGAACATGTGTGAAACATATGGTATTGCATGTGGGTGGGTGTGTTGGGTTATGCAGTAGAAATAAGGTCAAAATCTTTCATTCCAGGATACATAGCCGCATGAATAGCGGACTAGCACTTCAGATATCACCTGGCCAGTGGTGTATGCTGCTAACACGTGACATAAGAGGGAGATGAATGTTATGTGAATGACTGTTGTTGTGCAGAGAGTATCTTGATAGGATGACTCCCATACCACCTACTGTCATAACGCAAGAGTTGAGGACACAAGTATTCTTGGTGAATCTGTAATGTCGGGTTGACATTCATTTTGTAGGGGAGAGTGTGGGGCCCAGATTGAGTTGCTACAGGAAGTGGACACCCCCCGATTGCATTATCTGTTGATTTTTCTAGTTATGTTTATGGAACCGGCATATGTTTCTGTGCTTGAATTGATTATATATTATACATATATGATTAGGTGAGAACGATGGGTGCCCACACAAGCACTGAGGTCACCTAACTGGTCCTTGTACAGGAAGTGTAGCGGGAGGTGTTTTTCGCGGGTTTGGAGGAAAAAGTAGAAGAAGAGAGAACAAGTGTACCTGTAAACTGGCGCTGATGCGCACTTCTCCCACTGTTCATTAAGTAATAAAAGATTCATCGAAATCAACGCACGCCTGGAAGTCACGTTTGTCCAAGTGTGCTACATATATGTAAATATAATGTGTTACACATTTTCTTTCACATCATTCAAGTTATTTAGCCACAAGAGTATAAAGTATACCTTTAGTTTGTTGTTGTTTTTGAGCACTTTTTAATATCACTCTATAGTTTGTGTAAACAGTAACAGTACTTAACTTCATTCATTTATTGTGAGAAGTAATTTGTTTGCCTGGCTGTTTTTTCAGACACTAGTCTGCTGGTGTAGTTGCTTTTGTGACACATATAGCACTGCCTGCTTATGTTGCCTAAATGTTGTGAATATAACCCTTATATCAGGGATGGGCAACTTAAATGATTGAGGGGGCAGCGCACTTCCTAGCAAGATTCATGACAAAAATGCCCCGGGGGTGCCAGTTGCCCATCCCTCCTTTATATCACCATGTGAATTCAGACAGGTTTTTTTTTGTTATAATGCTTGAAGAAATGTATGTTATTTTTAGTCATCAAATAAAATGTGTAAAGTTGTATATCATTGGCTAATTTACTTTTAAACCTCCAAACAAATCGAATTGTGTGTTTGACTCATTGTTCAAGTATTTCAATGTGATTTATGTGTTCTAGCCTAAACAATTGATATTTATTTACTTCTTGATTACGACAATGCTATAATACAACACAGATTCATCATCTGCAGGCATAATATACCAACAACATTATTTGTCCAAGCAGATAAAAAAAATAATCGACAAGTTCCGGTTAATCATTTTTTTCCATTCATTCTAAATGGAGTGTAATTTAATTGTGAGTGAGCATGCGTATCTGCCACATCACTTAATTGACTGTCACAATGCTGGCTAACAGCGGTTTTGCACATCAGGTTGACATCACTGTAATCACAGAATCTGGTAGCAGTTTATTCAAAGACATAATATCTTTCGCAGTGCTGAAGACACGTCAGGAGGTGACAGAAAAAGCAAAGGTAAATCTTCAAATCTTTGCAATAAAAAACCAAGATGCAATTACAGAGATGATTTTGAGTACAGTGATTTTTGTACTCAGATTATATACTGATATTCAATTTTAAATGGGTCTTGATTGCGCCAACCCAGCGTTATTTTTTGTTCATATAATCACATACCCATTGATTATTTAACAAAGTAAAGATTACACTTTTAGGTGTTAAATTAAACTGATTTTCATGTATTATTTATTGTTGTATTTGTTTAATTTGTACCTCAAATGCTCTATAACTTTTAATAATTATTTTGTTATAACACAAACGTTGGATATATATTTTAATTTTTTACTGCAGGATAATGTTCTACTAAGAGACTGCCTGACCGCAGCTGACTGGTGTCGCAAGACACAAACTTCCTGCTTTCCTATCCATGGAAGCAGACGAACAAGAGGAAACTCTTCAGGACCTCTATAATTGGGAAGATGACCTAAGCGAGGACTCTCCAGCGGAGCCTTTTACTTTTATTTTTGAACTAAAGAAGGACTACCAAAAGCTCTGCACTGCAATACTGGGTGAACAAAGTTTGAAAAACAGTAGTGCTGACAATTTGCTCAAACTAGTGGACACACACCTCAAGATGTGCAATAGAAAATATATGAAATTTGAATTAAAATATTTGGTTCGTTACATCTGTGATCCATATTTTTTTATGTTTCAAGCATTTTTGCCCCTCAAAATGACCTTTGCCAAAAGGGTGACCTTCCACAATGAAAAAAATGTTTGGGCTTGCATTGTAAACTTCTTGTGTGGAATGAATTTGTCAATTTGATTTACCTACCAAGACAAATGGGAAAAAGTATAGAGACAACTATATACTTGTAGTAGTAGGTGTCACCAGAACTATAATTGGAATTTACATATGTAAGCTATGTAGATAGATATGCAAGAGTACACAACTTATGTCTTCCTATTACCACTAGCTGGTTATATTAATACTAATCCAAATTGTCACATGGCTATCTTCAGGGAGGAGAGGAGACTAAAACATGGCAGTTGATTTAGAATACATTTCTTTTCCATGGCAAATGGTGTTTTTTTTCCACCACCATCCAACGGGTACATAGGGTGTACAAAGTGTATAATCCTTTGATAACTACTACAGTCCTGTCAAGACTTGAAATCGGATTGAGTATATTTTCTTTAACCAAGCTAGTCTGCTAAACTTGTTGTTGCTTGTGCTGTTTTTAAGTGAAACTTGACTGCTACTGCTTTATAGGTTACAGTTTCTTGTTTTAAGCTAACTAGACAACCAGTTGTTGTTATTGTTGTCCACTGATTAGGGTGTCAACGTGCTTGCTGCTTTGCATTTGGACGAGTTTCGGCTGAGGGCAATGAACCTGTTGTTTACTAACGACGGGGGAGTGGTCAGCGCAGCCGTAGCCGACTTCCACTAACGAGGGAGTATTTAACTGGAAACTAGGTGAAGCGTTAGCTTCAGCGTTAGCGAAGACCCTCAGCACAAAGACAAGCAGAACAATGACAACTAAGGAGTCTTTCGTGGAGTCTTCGGGGCGGCTGAGTGCGGCGCCTCACATACTCATTCGTAACTATGTGTTTTATCACTATACCTGTTAGAATTTCTGCCCGCAGATACTACCGCCCCCGGCCTAGATCAATTCTTTGTCGTAATCCCTCCTCCCTTACCTACCCCGCCCGCTCCACACATGTCCAGCACCTTGTCACAGGAGGACTCTGGAACTGCCAGTCAGCTACTCGCAAGGCAGACTTCATCTCCGGCTTTGCTATCCAGCAGTCGCTTGACTTCCTCGCCCTCACTGAGACATGGATCACACCGGAAAACACATCCACCCCATCTGCTCTCTCCTCTGCCTTCTCCTTTAGCCACACACCCAGACCCACTGGCAGGGGTGGCGGGACAGGTTTACTCATTTCACCCAAATGGACCTTCTCCCCGTACCCCATACCTTCCCCCACCCCACTGTCTTTTGAATTCCATGCTGTAACCATTACTCACCCGGTTCAATTAAACCTTGTTGTCCTCTACCGTCCACCAGGCTCCTTCGGCCACTTTCTGGAAGAACTGGACATCGTCCTGTCAAACTTCCCTGAAAAAGGCCCTCAACTCATCCTCCTAGGTGACTTCAACATCCCGACAGAGAAGTCATCTGAGCTCATACTCCTACTTGCTTCTTTTGCACTGACACTCAACCCCTCCCCTCCGACTCACAAAGCTGGCAATCACCTTGACTACATCTTCACTAGGAACTGCACTACAACTAACCTCACTGTAACTCCGCTGCATGTCTCTGATCACTACTTCCTCTCATACTCCCTTCCGCTCTCACCAACTAACGACCCCGCCCCATCAATCGACTCTATACCGGTCCGCCGTAACATTCGCTCACTCTCCCCCCCCTCCCTGGCCTCCTCCGTTATATCCGCTCTCCCCGCAACCGACTCTTTTGCACTTTTGCATCCGAACGTTGCCGCAGAGACTCTCCTAACAACTCTCTCGTCCTCTCTCGACTCGCTGTGTCCGCTTAAGACTCGACGGGCTGGCAGATCCCCTCCAGCTCCGTGGCTGACTGAACCGGTGCGTGCTACGAGAGCCACTCTGCGAGCATCTGAAAGGAAATGGCGAAAATACAAACAACCTGATGACCTGCATGCGTTTCAGTCGCTTCTGTCATCTTTTTCTGCCTCCATCTCCGCTGCAAAAAGTGCTTTCTACCAATCCAGAATTGAGTCCTCATTTTCCAACCCCAAAAAACTATTTTCCATCTTCACTAACCTCCTCGAACCCCCCAGTCCTCCACCCCCCTCAACCCTTCTCCCAGGAGACTTTGTCACCTACTTTACCAAAAAAATAGATGACATACGCTCCTCCTTCTCCAACCCACCTCCTTCCAGTTATATCGCACAGACCTCGCCCCAATCACCCTCACTACCCTGTTTCACACCCCTGTCCCCTGACAAAGTCCTTACCTTAATAACCTCTGCCCGTCCCACCACCTGCCCCCTTGACCCCATCCCATCCCATATCCTACAGTCGATCGCCCCTGATCTTCTTCCCTTCCTCACATGTCTCATTAACAATGCTTTGTTATCTGGCTGTTTCCCCAACACCTTGAAGGAATCAAGAGTTAACCCACTTCTGAAGAAACCCACCCTCAACCCTTCGGAAGTAAACAACTACAGACCCGTATCCCTCCTTCCCTTTCTGTCCAAAACAATTGAACGAGCCATCTTCAACCAACTCTCCTCCTACCTCCATAGTAACAACCTCCTAGACCCCCACCAGTCAGGCTTCAAGGCGGGCGATTCCACAGAGACTGCTCTCCTCGCTGTCACGGAACAACTCCACGCTGCTAGAGGCGCCTCGCTCTCCTCCGTGCTCATCCTACTGGACCTTTCTGCAGCATTCGACACAGTAAACCACCAGATCCTTATCGCCGCCCTTCAGGAACTTGGTGTCACAGGATCCGCGCTGTCTCTTCTCTCATCCTACCTTGACGGTCGCACCTACCGGGTAACTTGGGGAGGATCAGTGTCGGAACCTTGTCCCCTTACAACTGGAGTTCCTCAGGGCTCCGTCCTGGGTCCCCTCCTCTTCTCAATTTACACCAACTCCCTTGGGTCCGTCATTTGCTCGCACGGTTTTTCCTATCACAGCTATGCCGACGACACCCAACTAATTCTCTCCTTCCCCGACTCGGACACTCAGGTGGCGGCACGGATCTCTGCATGTCTGACTGACGTCTCCCAGTGGATGTCCGCTCATCACCTGAAGATCAACCCCGACAAGACCGAACTACTTTTCTTCCCTGGAAGAACCTCACCCACCCAGGACCTGACCGTTAACTTCGGCAACTCCGTGTTAACGCCCACTCAGAGTGCCAGGAACCTCGGCGTGACACTTGACTCCCAACTCTCCCTGACTGCCAACATCGCAGCGACGACCCGATCCTGTAGATACACGCTCTACAACATCAGGAGAATACGTCCCCTTCTCACTCAGAAGGCGGCACAGGTACTGATTCAGGCGCTTGTCATCTCCCGCCTTGACTACTGCAACTCTCTGCTGGCGGGTCTCCCAGGTACCGCCATACGACCACTGCAGCTCATCCAGAATGCCGCAGCTTGACTGGTCTTCAACCTTCCGAAATACTCCCACACCACACCGCTTCTCCGTTCACTTCATTGGTTACCAGTAGCTGCCAGCATCCAGTTCAAAACATTGGTACTGACGTACCATGCTGTGAATGGATCGGGACCAGTCTACATCCAGGACATGGTGAAACCCTACATCCCAACTCGCACACTTCGATCTGCATCTGCAAAGCGGCTTGTTCCTCCCTCACTGAGAGAAAAGCACTCGACGAGATCGCGACTCTTTGCTGTCCTGGCTCCGAGATGGTGGAATGAGCTCTCCGATGACATCAGGACTGCAGAGAGCCTCTACATCTTCCGTCGAAAACTCAAGACACACCTCTTTAGACTCTACCTAGACTAAAACACTAGCAAACCGTAGCACTAACAAATGATAGCACTTAAATTGTACTTATAATGGCACTTTTCTATAACATGTTTTGTAACCCGCTTATTTGATGAAAAATGTACTTTCTTGATACTTGTTTTCTGAGTTTATCTGAGTTTGTATCTATGTGGAAATGCACTTATTGTACGTCGCTTTGGATAAAAGCGTCAGCTAAATGACATGTAATGTGGAAATAAAGAACACTATTCGTAAGAACCCTGCGCCTGAGTCCTTTAAACCCCGTCGGCCTGCACCAGCGCCAAGCCTCGTGACAGAATGACGCGACCAAAGGAGGACTCAGCAGAGTTTTGGAGCGGTCAGGGCCCCGACTATTTGGACGTGGGAAGTCCATTCTGGCAGCGCAAGACGGACCTTGTTCTCGGGCCCAGAGGCTACAGGGAGATGTGCCTCGAGCTTCGAGACCTCCTCAATCCGAGGAAAGGGAGCCCGGGGGAGGAGGAGACCACGAACCGCCCAGTCCCGGCTCCGGTCCCGGCCCCCAGAGCCTCACCTGCGCCCGTTCCGGCCCCCAGAGCCTCGCCTGCGCCCGTTCCGGGCCCCAGAGCCTCGCCTGCGCCCGTTCCGGCCCCCAGAGCCTCGCCTGCGCCCGTCCCGGCCCCTCGACGCCCGATCTTGACCCCCCCCTTCCCACCCTCTGGGGACCGTCTGGAATCCGGTCCTTGGAGGGGGATTGGGGTCAGGGCTCAGCCCGGCAATCCCCGCCACGACGACGCCGGAGCCGCACCGCCCGGCGCACCCCGCCACGACGACGCCGGAGCCGCACCGCACGGCGCCCCCCGCCACGACGACGCCGGAGCCGCACCGCCCGGCGCCCCCGCCACAAAGCCCGGTCGCTGCAGCGGCCGCCCCCCCGAGACCCTGAAGCCCCGTCGCCGTAGCGGCCGGTCCCCCGAGACCCTGAAGCCCGGTCGCCGTAGCAGCCGGCCCCCCGAGACGCTGAAGTCCGGGCGCCGTGGCATCCCGGCCGGAGGGACCCGACACTGTGCCACTGACTCGTGGAGTCCCCTGGGTGGCCGGGGGTTGTTGGGTTCCCCGCCCTCCCTCCCCTGTCTGTTTTTCAAGGTTCCACCCTCCTTTAGGACCGTCTGGAATTCGGTCCTTAAGGGGGGGGTTCTGTCACGGTTTGGCCTCGCTTCCTGTTTTAGTTTGAAGTTTCATGTCTCTTGTGGTCCTGGGTTAACTTCACTTCCTGCCTTGTCTTGTGATTGCGTGATTGTCTCCACCTGTGTCCAAGCACCTCCCTTGTGTATTTAAGCCCTGTGTGCCTGTTGTCCTTTGTCGCGTCATTGTCTATATGTCCCTCGTCATTGGAGCACGTCTTGGTTTGAGAATAAAGAGCACTTTGGATCGAGAAACTCTGCGCCTGAGTCCTCACTGCATCCTGCCCCAGCCAGAGTGTGACAGCGTGAAGTAAAAAAAAAAATGGTTGAAGCCGACTGAAAAAAAATCTCCGACAGGCAGAGACGCAACGCGAGTCGCATTCTTAAGCACCCCGTCTTAACAAGCCCCACGTTTACCTGAACTCTACTAGTTAAGAACAACAAACTGAAGTTAAAAAAAAAAAAAAACCTGAAGCCGAAGAAGTCCTTTAAATTTATCGGGAAAGACCCGCGAACCTGATGACTGAGGGAGGAAGAGAGGAGTTCTGTGTATGAGTGAGCCGAGCGGGACTCAGCAACACAAACAGTGTGTGCGTAGGGAAGGGGCGCTGTGACTACCAACCAATCACAGAACGCAGACACAGACAGCTAAGTCAAGGAGGACTTTTATTCGATCCGAGCACAGATATTGACTCGTATAATACTCGTACTCGGAAAAAGTGCTTTATCCGTACCGGATACTCGTTTCAGCCGAGTATCCGGCTCAACTCTAGTAGGAACCTTGGATGCAGCCGTGGGCCCTGATACCTACTTGAATGGTTTCTCTTCCATCAACCTTGATCAACTGACTTCTAAAATTTTGAAATCCAACTCTTCCACTTGTCTCCGATTCCAACTAAGCTGCTTAAGGAAGTTTTCCGTTAATTAGCACATCCCTACGGGATATTATGAATCTGTCTTTGTTTACAGGACATTAAACCTCTTCTTAAGAAACCTACTCTAGCTCCAGAGGTGTTGGCTAACTACAGACCTATCTCTAATCTTCCCTTCCTCGCTAAGATCCTTGAGAAATCTGTCACAAATCAATTATGTGACTTTCTACAAAACAATGCTTTGTTCGAGGATTTCCAGTCAGGATTTCGAGTGCATCATAGCACAGAAACGGCACTGGTGAAAATTACAAATGATCTTCTACTTGCATCGGACCAAGGACTTGTATCTTTTCTTGTATTGCTGGACCTCAGTGCTGCATTTGACACCATCGATCACCGTATCCTGCTGCAGAGACTAGAACACTTGATTGGCATCAAAGGAACTGCACTCAGCTGGTTTAAATCTTATTCATCGGATCGATCCCAGTTTCTGTTTGTGAACGGTGAATCCTCGGGGACAACCAATGTTGGTCACAGAGTCCCACAAGGTTCTGTGCTTGGACCGATTCTATTTACCCTGTACATGCTTCCTTTGGGCGACGTTATCAGAAAATACCACATAAACCTCCATTGTTATGCAGACGATACTCAACTGTATCTATCAATCAAGCCAGAAGACACCAACCACCTTGTTAGACTTCAGGATTGTCTTGGAGACATCAAAACTTGGATGACCTGCAACTTCCTGATGCTAAACTCGGGAAAAAACGGAAGTTATCATGATAGACCCAGAGCGCCTTCGAAGTCAGCTGTCACGTGATACAGTCTCTGGATGGAATTGCTGTGGTATCCAACAGCACCGTCAGAAATCTTGGAGTTCTCTTCGACCAGGATATGTCCTTCAACTCCCATATAAAGAAGACTTCAATGACTGCCTTTTTTCATCTACGTAATATATCGAAAAACAGGAACTTCCTGTCTCGAAGTGATGCAGAAAAACTAGTTCATGCATTTGTTACTTCTAGACTGGATTACTGTAATTCTTTGGTATCAGGCTGCTCTTGAAAATCGCTTAAACCTCTCCAGTTGATTTAGAATGCTGCAGCACGTGTATTAACAAGAAGTAAGAAATGGGATCATATAACTCTTGTATTAACTTCTCTGCACTGGCTTCCTGTTAAATCAAGAATAGAATTTAAGGTACTTCTCCTCACCTACAAGGCACTTGCTGGTGAGGCACCGTCTTATCTTAAAGAGCTTGTTACACCGTATTTCCCTACAAGGCATTTGCGCTCTGTAGTTGCTGGGCTACTTGTGGTTACTAGAGTTTTAAAAAGTAGGATGGGGGCCAGACCCTTCAGTTATCAAGCTCCTCCTTAGTGGGGGGCAGACTCGGTCAGCTCATTTAAGATAAAGCTTAAAACGTTCCTCTTTGATATTGCTTATAGTTAGGGCTGGCTCAGGTTAGCCTGGACCAGCCCTTAGTTGAGCTGCTCTAAGCTTAGACTTCCGGGGGACTTCTTAGGACACACCGGGCCCCTCTCTCCTTCCACAATCATCCATGTACATCACTAATTCAGCTTCTTTCCGGGAGTTCTTTGTGCTTTCTCGGCTAGCAGGTCTCCGTGGATCGTAGTTTCGGGCGGACCCTGGTTCTGACTCCTGGCATTACTTTAAATATTATTCATTACTGTCATCATAAACCAACATCTTTCTGCTCTCAGGAATCCAGGAATCAGGAAACGTTTATTGCCATAATATGTTGGACATACATGGTTTGTCTTGGCGGTTGGTGCATGACAGAAGACAGTACAATAATGACGACATAGTGCAAATAAGATAAAAATAAAATAAAAGTATGATAAAATATATGCTATGGTTAGCACGCTTAAAGCTATGGGTTAGTAAGTTAGAGGAGATAAGATAAAATTAGAACTAAAAATAAAGATAAAGTGCACCAGCTAAACAAAGTGACGAATGACAAGTGAAAGTGACAAAGTGAATGAATGAACATGGGAGTCACAGTCAGTCAGGGGGGGCCTCGGCCTCTGTTGATGAGTCCGACTGCCGAAGGGAAGAAACTATTCGTGTGGCGGGCGGTCTTAGTCCTGATGGACCTCAGCCTCCTGCCGGATGGGAGGGGCACAAACAGTTCATGCCCGAGGTGGGAGGGGTTGGCTACAATCTTTCTGGCTCGCTTCAAAGTCCTGGAGAGACGGAAGATTGCAGCCAATCACCCTCTCTGCAGAGCGGATGACACGCTGCAGCGTACCACACGGTGATGGAGGAGCAGAGGATGGACTCAATGATGGCTGTGTAGGAGTGCACCATCATCTTCTTTGGCAGGTTGAATTTCTTCAGCTGCCTCAGGAAGAACATCCTCTGCTGAGCCTTTTTCGTGATGAAGCTGATGTTCAGCTTCCACTTGAGGTCCTGGGTGATGATGGGGGAGTCACACACAAGGTGAGGGGAGAAGGTGGGGCTGCGTTCTTCCTGAAGTCCACGACCATCTCCACTGTCTTTAGGGCGTTAAGCTCCAGGTTGTTCTCGCTGCACCACGTCACCAGGTGGTCAGACTCCCACCTGTAGGCAGACTCGTCCCTACCAGAGATCATTCCAATGAGGGTGGTGTTATCAGCAAACTTCAGGAGCTTGACAGACTGGTGACAGTGGAGGTGCAGTTGTTTTTGTACAGGGAGAAGAGCAGGGGGGAACCGGTGCTGATGGACCGAGAGGCAGAGACGTGTTTCCCCAGCTTCACGTGCTGCTTCCTGTCGGACAGGAAGTCAGTGATCCACTTGCAGGTGGAGTCGGGCACGTGCAGCTGAGAGAGTTTGTCCTGCAAAAGAGACGGGATGATGGTGTTGAAGGCAGAGCTGAAGTCCACAAACAGGATCCTGGTATAGGTTCCTGGGGAGTCCAGATGCTGGAGGATGAAGTGGAGGGCCATGTTGACAGCATCGTCTACAGACCTGTTGGCTCTGTAGGCGAACTGCAGGGGGTCCAGGAGGGGGTCGTTGAGGGACTTAAGGTGGGACAGGACTAGTCGTTCAAAGTACTTCATGACTACAGAGGTCAGTGCGACGGGCCTGTAGTCATTCAGGGCTTCTTGGGAAAAGGGATGATGGTGGAGGCCTTGAAGCAGGCTGGGACGTGGCATGTCACCAAGGAGGTGTTGAAGATGGTGGTGAACACAGGAGACAGCTGGTCAGCACAATGCTTCAGGGTGTGGGGCGAGAATGAGTCCGGACCGGCTGCTTTCTGGGGGTTTGGTCTTTTGAAGAGCTGATTGACGTCACTCTCCAAGACAGAGAGGAGCAGTGGGGGAGGGGAGAGTAGTCCAGAGGTGGTGGTGTTATGGGAGATGGAGTCAGGACATTGTCTTTCAAATCTCCAGTAGAACTCATTCAGCTCATCTGCCAGGCGGAGGTCATTGATGGAGTGGGGGGTTTTCGGCTTGTAGTTTGTGAGGTGTTTAAAGCCTCTCCAAACCGTCGTTGTTATAACTCACCCTGGCGCATGATGGTACACAGCTGTCCTCACAGAAGCCGATGTAGGAAGTTACAGCCTCTGTGAACTCATCCAGATTGTCAGAAGCAGTCCTGAAAACATCCCAGTCTGTGCAGTCAAAACACGCCCGAAGATCCTCAAGAGCCTCGCTGGTCCACTTCCTGGATTTCCTCACCACAGGTTTACAGAGCTTTAGTTTCTGCCTGTATGCAGGAATCAGGTGGACCCAGGGCTGGACTGGTAATCGGGCATACCGGGCAAATGCCCGGTGGGCCGACGCACTTGGGGGCCGGTCGATAGGCCTATAAAAACATTTTATTGCTTTCGACCGGCCCAAAAAGCAGGGACAGCGGCCCATTGGTTAATTTTCCATACTGACACTGAGCTGGCCCAATCATCTCTTAGCAGGCTCCACCCCTCCCTCTCCGTGTGTCAGTCAGATGCATTCAGTGACTCAAAGCTAGAAAGAAATGTGTGGATTAAGATGGAGAAACAAAAACGTAAGAGCAAGGGGGGTGCGGAGAAATTAAGGGCCAAAAAAAATCTAGAGGTTGATGCCTCAACATGTTCAAAAATAACTGACATGTTTAGTGCTGTAGCTTCAGTTTCCGAAACTACTACAGTACCTGACGACATGTTGCAGAAACAGCAGGTGAACACAGCACATGGCGGAGGAGAGGTGACTAGCCACAGCGATAGCGGTGCTTGCGGCTCGCAGTAGGGTTGCAAACTCTCCCAACCCCAAATCAGGGACACTTTCGCGGGCTGACGGGGGGGCGCTAGCGGTCGGCGGCCGGGCTTGCAGAACCTCACATGCTCCGCTCTGGCCACCCGGCACCCGCGCGCACGCTGCTCTGATGCGCCACAACTTCACAACAACCGGGAGTTTTTCGCGCGTCATTGACTTAGCAGGCTGTGATAGGAAATCGGTACTGGAGCTGTCCCGGCCGGGACAAATCAAAATTGCCCATAATTCGGGATGTCCCAGGTAATACGGGACGGTTGGCAAACCTAGCTCGCAGGCAGCAGAGGAGAAGGTGCAGCAGGTGTCAGTGTGACAGTGAAGTCCAGGAGGGGCAGAGTGAGCAGGAGAGTGTCATTGAAACGGTAAGCAAGCAGGTAGCTACATGAACAGGGAGGGAGTGTTAATCAGGGCGGGTGCATGAGGATAGTGTGTGTGGGCCTGGCTGGGCCACAACGAAGATGATGACGATTTAACAGTTACCTCAATTAATGAATATTATAATAAGGCAACAAACATTATCGTTGTCGGTTGTTGCTATTATAAAGTCTGAGTGTCAGGTTGTCGTTTGTCAAATTGTCACTTAAAAGTTACTGCAATGGCCACTCAGTTAGCTAAAGTAAAATAACACAGCATAAGCTATTTTGCACCGTTTTTTTTAGCTAGCAGAGTTCACTTATTCAATTGCAACTTGGGATATTCTAATGTAACCATTTAAAACTCATAATGTCGACGGCCCTTCTTCTCTAGAAAAAAACTGAAATGATGCCATTTGATTACTTTAATTATTACTCGCCCACAACGAGTTACACGTTAGAAGAGGTAGCTAACGTGAGAACCACTGCTCTAAATTGTATATATATATATATTATCAGGACGTTTTGTGTGAGTAATTTGTTGTATAGGTTTTTTATGGGAAGTGTCTTAACAATTAGAGGTAAATGTTGTTTGGTGTCATATTAAAGAGGGGTTTGTAGCTTTAAAGGGATAGTTCACCCAAAAATGAAAATTGTGTCATCATTTACTCACCCCCAAGTTGTTTCAAACCTGTATGAATTTCTTTATTCTGCTTAACAAAAATATATATTTTGAAGAATGTCGGTAATCAGACAGTTGATGGACCCCATTGACTTCCATAGTATTTTTTTTTCTACTATGGAAGTCAATGGGGTCCATCAACTGTTTGATTACCGACATTACTGTCCATGGCACTTACAGTAGTTCTCAGCTTTGTATGGGTTTTTGGGAACGGAACAGTAGATATGCATATCTACAGGGACCGCAAGGATAGTGTACTGGTTGGTGGTTGTGTCCGACGGATTGTGGTGGGCCGGTCTGAGCAAAAATGCCAGGGCCCTTTTTTTGTCCCAGTCCAGCCCTGGGTGGACCATGACATGGTCGGAGTGTCCCAGTGCAGCACGAGGGACGGCGTGATAAGCCCTGCTTGCTGTAGTGTAGCAATGATCCAGCGTGTTCTCTCTGGTCGTGCATTTAATAAATTGTTTGAACTTCGGAAGTTCATGGCTGAGGTTTCCTTTGTTAAAGTCACCGAGGACAATAACAAAAGAGTCCAGGTCGGTCCACTCCACACGCCGTATCTGGCCGGCGAGTGTCCGCCGTGTCTCGTGCACGTTTCCCGCCGGCGGCATGTAAACACCGACCAGGATGAATAAAGCAAACTCACAGGGTGAGTAGAAGGGTTTGCAGTTGATGATAAAAGAATTCAGAGCAGCAGAACAGTGTTGTTGGATCACTGTTATGTCGTTGCACCAGTCGTTGTTGTACACATTGCACACATTGGAGAGAAAGATGCCTGGCAGCGGTGTGCGAGAACCACGCTTGCGGAGTCGCACCAGCGAGCCGGCACGTTTTCCTCTTCTCCAGCATCTCACCACGTGAGTAAAGGTGAGCGCACCTTTGACTAGAATGTCCAGTAATTCCACAGATGAGAGAAGGAAAGTTGGAAATAACTCCACTGGAGTTGTTCCACGGATGATCAAGAGCTCGTCTCTGGTAAAAGAGCTCCGGGATTCGCAACAGGAAACACAATTAACGACGAAAACAAAGAGCACCGAAAACACAGAGCACCGAAACACCGAGGCAGCCATCTGCGGCGCCATCTTGGACGTTGTCCCTCCCCACAGAAGCCTCAGTGGATGGTGGTTCTATCCGATGGTGGTTGTCCCTGCAGTGGTCCTGCCGTACACTTGTTCTGCTACTTGCAATTACTTGTATCATTTCTTTTAGAGGATTTGAATGTATTGTACATCTTTTACATTGTTGATTCTGTACACATGACATCCATTGCAGTCTGTCCATCACGGGAGAGGGATCCCTCCTCTGACGTTCTCCCTAAGGTTTCTTCCCTTTTTTCCCCATTTAAGGGTTTTTTTATATTTTGGGGAGTTTTTCCTGTGCCGATGTGAGGGTTTCAGGACAGAGGATGTTCCATGTGCAGACTGTAAAGCCTTCTGAGGCAAATTTATAATTTGCGATTTGGGATTTGGGCTATAAAAAATAAAATGAATAGAATTGAACTTTTATCACTAGAGGGGCTTTTTGTGAGTAACTTTAGAGAAAGACGTTTTAATAACTTCAATGGACATCACCTGTAACTTAGCCACCGGTTTGATGGCTTAGCTAGCCAAATAGCCCTTCTAACTTGACGTGCTGTTTGTGAACTTGAAAAACTGGTTTTAACCAGTTCAACGGGACTTGGCGGACGCCGCCCCGCTTTAAACTGCTTCTCGGCAGATTAAGAGTAGCAGCTGCGGACGAAAACCACGCAAATTCATGGGGGGAGGGCAACGTTACTACCTTTTTATCCTTAGCGGAGGGGCTTTTATGAGCAGTGTAAATCCGTTGGTTTTCGTGGACACGCACTCGGTGGGAAGAAGAATGTTGTGGTTTTTCCTAGTATTAAATGTGATTGACTTTGACCATTCATTGTATTATTGTCTCATGCATGACATTGGCTCCGCTTTAGTGATTATTTTACCTTCAAGCACTTAAGAGAAAGTGGATTGCAACCGGATTATGCAAACTGAGTATATTAGCAATAACGCACCCCTAATAATGACATTATGGCTTTAATGTTAGCTAATTTGAAGATACAGGTAAATTGTTGCAATAGACTACTGTATCTTATATAATATATAAGTTCCCTTGTCTCTTATTTTCTTTGTTTTATTGTGTTGCAGGTTATGAGAAGCGATGCTTTTGAACCCAATATCCTGAAATTAGCAACAAACTGAATACCAACCCACTGAATGCCAACATCTGAAAAATATGCTTTGGAAGTGTAAGTATTGCCCTCTTAACTGTGAAAAGAGAGCAATGCTATTTAAACATTATAGGCTAAAACATGGAAGTTATGCAAGAACAGAGCTTTTTCCTTTCCTGAAAAAAGTTACCCCAGTTTTGCTTGCCTCTTTCCCTTTGAACGTTCAGAGAATAATCGCGCAAAACATTACAAAGCCTGAGTCGGTTCTTAATGCATCATCTGTCTGTGTAGATGGAATCAAATATCATCCCGGCATGATACTCCCTACTGGCTCATGCTCAGGTCTCCCTGAATTTTCCCAGATTCAAAAGATTGTGGCTGTTAACACAAACATTATGTTTGTTTGTCACAAAATGACAGCATGGTATTGTGAGCATTTAAGATCTTACCAACTTGTCTGTGATGAGGTCCCCTCTTTGGTTGTGGTTCAGATATCAGACTTGAATGATGTCTTCCCATTATCAGCATATAGGGTACAAGAAGAACTTATGGTAACACTGAGACGATATGTTATTTGCTAAATACCTGTCTTTTATAACAGATGGCTGATCAACGGAATATAACCATGAGGGTTATCGTCTCCTAGGGAGATATACGAAAGATGACGACAAAATGACTTGACAATTTGATTGGCTGGCTCAAAGGTACTCTCAAAGCGAACTATAGTTTCAGCTTACAGTACCAACATCTTGAATTTAACAATGAACTGTGTAACCTCACCAATCTCTCTGAGCTCCCAGAGAAGCTAACAATCAAAATCATCCCTATGATTGAGCTTATACCAATCTCAGCAGACATTGAATCATATGATGACACAAGCAGCCAGGCAGACACCGAGATCCTTTCCAGGATCCACAACCAGGAAGAAGCTCGCCAGGTGGTCAATGAAATGATGAAGACAAAGCCAAATGGGTCCCTTGTTAAGAAAGAGATGGACCTGACCTTTTCACAGAGAGCCAGGTATGTATTACTGGTGAGTGTTTAAAAAAAACGTATGTGTCACTGTATTGTTGAATACAATTTGTCCATAGATTCTTGTTTTCAGCTTTCTATGCAATACATGTTGTGTTTCAGGTTTATTGCGAGTTCACCAGAGTGGTGGGGAAAAGACCGTTTCCCTCCAAGGCTGATTGACCTCTTTAGGAAGAAGAAAGGCCTGACCGGCCAGCTTTTGGCTGAGCATTTACGTCAGACAAAGGTGGGTTTGACAACATTAGTCTACTTCCTCTTTCCTTTCTCTGTTCATCTCATTTTGTTTTTTCTTACTGCTCTCTATCTTTTCTTTTCTTTCTTTTTCATTCCCCTTCCTTTAATCGTCTGTTTTCTTCTCTTCATTACCTCACTTTCTTTTTTGTCTTCACCATTTGCCTCTCCTATTGTCTACTTGTACATAAACATTGCAGGGAATTTCTGGAATTTGATAAATACATGTGCAGTGTTTCCCAGATTATGTGCAGATTATATTTGTAGTGGTGTTTAGGAATTAAGGCACAACAAAAGGGTTAAATATATGTATTTTTATTGACAAGTACACATTTCCATTGCCAACACTTATTGTCAGATAACTATGCCATTGCTACACTTTCTATGACTTCACAGACTTCTTGTTGCAAATTTTCCACACACATGGGCTACCACAAATAAATTAATATATGGGAAGCCCTGATGTGACTATCCTTAGCAAGATATAACTCTAGTGTCCACTATCTTGCAGACCACTGAGCCAACAGACATCATGTGCCCATGTCTTCGGGGACTGCCTGTTATCTTGGCGGATGATTCTTCTGCCTTCTTCAAGACATGCTCTGTAAGTTAATTTGTTTTCGTAAGTAATGCTCTTTTTGTCTAATTTTTAGCTGTTAACACTGTTATTCATTTTCAGAATTATTTGATAAGCATCAGTCTCTCAAAGACTCCCTTTTATAGCAGAACAAATATAGCTTACCCACTTTCAGTCCCAGTCCTATTGAAACAGTAGAAAATTGGTTCCAATTACAATTGCCCAATTCGTTGTTTGACTTTACTGTCACCAGTTGGAAAAGGTGAAAGGTACTGAAAATCATTAAAAAAAATGCATGACTGTGAAAGTGAGTAAACTCGATATTTTGTGCAGTGTTGCAACCTGTACAGATCTGAATATTGTCACGTTATTCCGATGGGAACCCAAACGCAGACCAGACGTGTAAGGTGAGAGTGAGTCTTTATTGATGACGGGTATGACATGGGTAGTCCAAACGTGCAAAATGGTGAATCCAGGTGAAGTGGAGGCGTCTCCGTGGCCAGGCGAGGTTGACAGGCTCCCAGGTGCAGAACTAGAAGACAGGAAACAAGACAGAAGTTTTCTCAAAGGTTCACAGGATTCTCAGTATGTAGTGGTGGCTGAGCATACGTACTACTACGTCTAACAATCCGGCAGGGACTGGACGTCGGTCTCTGCTTAAATATGGTGGCTGATCAAGATCAGGTGTGTTGCTTGATTGGCAGCAGGCCTGGTAGCCCTGGAACTCCCCGCCTCTCCTCGTTGCTCGGCAACCATGACAAACAGACACAGACAACAAGGAAACATGCTCAGGGGGCTGGGGTCGTGACAAATATGGCATTTGATAAATTCAAGACTGATATCGTCCTTCTAATATAAATTACTTTCAGTGTGGTTTATATTGTACACTACTTTTCATTATGGACAGTCACAGGTTATTGAGGGTGGACAAAACACCATTGTCTAACTGGCATGTTCATGTTCTCTCCTTGTCAAAACCTTCTTTCACTGTTAGGATGTAACTGACAAGGACTCATACAGTGGAA
Source organism: Pungitius pungitius (assembly GCF_949316345.1). Lineage (NCBI taxonomy): Eukaryota > Metazoa > Chordata > Actinopteri > Perciformes > Gasterosteidae > Pungitius > Pungitius pungitius. The sequence continues at coordinate 24,437,994 of NC_084901.1, read as the reverse complement.
CTCCAGTTGGAATTCTCTGCCGTGGAAAAGAAAATACCCGGCTCAACCCATCCAAAGTCGGATCATCTTGGAAGTGTCTGTGGTAATGGAGGAACTGGCCAACCTGCCTCAAGCCTTCTGTGTCCTTTTCGGACTGATCTATGCCCTTCACCTGGACTACCCCAAGTGCATGAAAAACACCCTCAATTTCATTCAGCAAGTAATGCTCAAACTGGGTAAAAGTGAGCTGGTACCCAAAATTCAAACTTTTAAAAATCAGCTGGAAGCAAAAAACAGGGTTCGAAGTGGCTCTTCTGTTTGAAATCAACATACTGACTGACACACACACACACTCTGACTGGCACACACACGCACACAATGACTGACACACATACAGTACACACACACTGACTGCAAACACTGGCTGGCGCACACACACACTGACAGACCCACACACACACAATGACCGACACACATACAATACACTCTGACTGCAAACACTGACTGGCACACACACACACACACAATGACTGACACGCACACAAGTTTTAGTTTATTTTAGTTTCTAATGATGATGGGATTTCCGTCCATTGTTACTTAATGCTGTTTTCAAATAAAACAGTAAAAAAAAAGACTTGTATTGCATATTTGTCTTAATTTAAATGTTCTAGCACACATGCAATGAATACAACGGTTTAGTTCATTTAACTTAAAATAGTAAGTGGAGTTCATGTGACAAGGCAATTTATATTACAAGAGATTGTAAGTTAAATCAACTTGGCATTCAGTGTTTTGAACTTAAAATAAGTTAAATGCACCCAAGTTTTCATAACCCATTACTCAAAGTTTTTAAGGGAACCGGTTTCCTCAAATCTTTTACAGTTTTTTTCGATTGCTAAACGACAGTGAGCACAACTGGAACTACATGTGCAAAACTCTAACTACAGTCTGCACTACCAACAGTCACCTGAGCTAAACAGTTCACATCACCTGCAAAACTCACTCCAAGCAACATAACTCTTAACACATGGCTCAAAACAGGCTCAGTGCAGCCAAACACTATGCACAACCCTCACTGAGATAACACACACTGTCACTCAGAACACACTGAGAGTAAAAACACTAGCATCAAACACCAATACAGAAAATACTAAATTTTCATCTTTACAGTTTGAACAATTTCAGTGACTTCATAGAAAGTAATATTTTCTTCAATGAAAAGATTGACATTCTTTCACGTGATTTATTTTATTTACATTTTTAGAACATAACAATTCTTTAAGGTAAATGAAAATTAGCAGTTTGCTTCAATAGTCTGTACTGTAATCTACAGAATTACAGTAATGAGAAAAAAAAGGTAGAAACTAAAAGTACATACTTTAATTCTAACAAATAATTGAGGGGCTAATCCTGCCTCTCTCTAGCATCAGGCCACAGGTTTTCGTCAACATCACATCTAATGTTCTCTCTTGCCATGCACCTGGGGAAGAACCTTCTGGAGTGCCTTATCCATCCCTGGCAGTCCTCTGGACTTGTGGCCTTACATCCGGCACGCATGGCTTCCAAAAGAGACATTTGGTCATGTGGGTGGTGATCAAACACTTTCCACCTCCAGGCAGAGAAAAACTCCTCTATTGGGTTGAGGAAGGGTGGAATCTGCGATGTGCTGCAAACCAATCTGTGACAGCTGCAGAGTGGTGAAAAGCAACGTTATCGCAAACTATGACAAAAACTTGGGGGTTTCTTACTGGCTCCCCCTGTTCTGCTGGCACTAGCTGAGCATAGAGCTGTTCTAGGAAAGCTATAAGCCTTTCTGTGTTGTATGAGCCAATGAGTGGTGTGTTGAGAAGCAAACCATCATTGGCCATTGCAGCACACATGGTTATATTTCCCCCCCTTTGGCCTGGAACCTCCACAGTGGCCCTTTGACCTATAACATTCCTTCCTCTGCGCCGTGTTTTGGCAAGGTTAAATCCAGCTTCATCGATAAATACAAATGAATGTGGTGTTTCCAGTGCTTCCACCTCCATTACTCTCTGAAAAACAGTAAGTGCACAGTTTACGTAACTTTAGTAATGCTAGTGTTTTTTTTACTGTAAATATTTTTACAGTAATAGCTGTGTATGTAACCTAAGACGTCTTACCTGGACATATTGGTATCTTTGCTCTTTTACCCGTTCACTGTTCCTCTCGAACGGTACAGTGTATAACTGTTTCATTGTAACTTGGTGTTTCTGTAGGACTCGAGCAATAGTTGTTGTGCTGACAGAATTAACATTTTCAAATATATCATTATCAGCCAGCACTCTATCTTGTATCTCCCGCAGTTTTATTGCATTGTTGACAACAACCATGTCAACATTAGCATTTTCCTGCGCATCTGAAAATATTTTTGCTCTTCCTCCTGTTGGGGGCAGCCTTTGGGTCCTGTTGTAAAAATATATTTTACAGTCAAACTTACTGTAATATATATTTGTGTAAATATTCCATAATTGCAATACAAAATAAATTCCTGTAATGTTTTCATTTACTGTAAGGATGTAACTCTCACCTGTTTGTATGATGGAAAATTCGCATTACAGATGCCACTGTGGATCTTTGCAGATTGGGTTGCACCCTCAACCCTGCCTCTCTCAATGAGAGACCATGGTTCACGACATGGTCTATAAGTGTAGCCCTTATTTCATCTGAAATAACAGCTCTTTGTCTTCTTTGTCTCCCTCCACGAACCCGCCCTCTCCCTGCCACCCTTCTCCCTCCACGAACCCGTCTTCCTTGTTCCATTTCCAAAATTAGTCTTTCTGAGCTTTACCTGTGTATATATATATATATATATTTTGTGTGTGTTCACTAACAAGTCTAAAACAAGACACCTGCTTAGCCTTTCAGCTGAAATTGCAATCAGCAGTGTTTGAAAGGCACAAGGCTGAAATCTATTCTGTTTTGAATGTGTGGTTCACAGTTTTGACAGCAGTGTGTTAGCATTTGAACAAAGTGCTGTAAATCCACAGTGTTGTGCAGGTTGTGGTTAAAGTCATGTGATAAGTGTGTAGAGTTTTGAAAACTGTGTTCAAGCAATGAAAAATGAACTAGAGTTTGGTCCACATGAGCTGCTGCTGTGCAGACTGTAGTTAGAGTTTTGCACATGTAGTTCCAGTTGTGCTCACTGTCGTTTAGCAATCGAAAACAACTAAGTAAATTCAAGTTATCCTGGCTTACAGTGTAGCAGCCATATTGACTGATGTCCTTGTGTGGCTGGGTGGTGACAGCATTTTTTTCAATTTGTCTATTACAGTTTTTGCCCGTTGCTTGAACACTTTAGACACAGGCTTAAACAAAAGTAACATAACTTGAAGGTGTTGTAACTATACCTTAAACAAAGTGTAACCATACCTTAAACAAAAGCGCTGCTTTGCACTTTAGTTGTAATTCTGTAATACACTTGCTCCTAGACACTACAAACTATTTCATATATAAGATACTTGGTTCAAAAATTAAATCTCAGGGTACCATTGGGAAAACACATCTATTCAAATTACAACACACAAGACATACACCTGAAAGCACTTACTTACAAAGTTGAACACTAAACAGCCAGCTACAAAAAGGCCCTAGTTGCAGTAATACGTTTTGAGAACTTTGCAAGCATGGAGGCTAGAGAGATTGGAGGACGAAGAGGCCACACAAGGACCATTATTTCGGATGACATAAGAGCAATTTTGGTGGACCATGTCATAAACCATGGCCTGACTATGAGGGAAGCTGGGCAGAAAGTCCATCCTAATCTCAGCCGTTTCACAGTTGCATCCATAATAAGGACATTCCGACTGGAAAACAGGTATGTCTTTAACTCTATACACTGAATGTCTCTAGAGTATTTACAGTACTGTACCATATCACGTTAGTGTATCACATGTATTGTATTCCATGGTGTCTAATGTTCCTTTTCCAACAAAAGTGGTATTTTGTGAAACATATTGTGATAATGTGTTGAGATGTGTCAGTACTAGAGATGGGCTTAATACGGAAGTAGGAAGGATTTACCCCGTAAGTTGTCGGGTTGTCTTGAAATGGGCTGGGCTTTAACCGTTATGCTCTTTTTTAAGCATGCATCGCAGGGAGCTTGATTAACAGGTGATATGACCAATCATACATGAACTTAAAAAACAGTGTACTGTAGTGGCGCATTTCCGCGGTTAAAACAGCATTCCTTTATAATTCTTATGTTCATCACTCATTATTCTGTATCACTGATGATCATGGGAGAGAGAGGGGAAGTGTGTGTGGCTTAATTTGTACTATTAATATTTAGTTTAGTATGTAGTAATTTAACACAACTAGTCAACGTCAGACACTGAGTGCGTGAAGAGAGCCAGCAGACGGTAATAAAAACTGATGACCGGCAGAGAAAGAGAGAGAGAAAAAAAAAATCTCCGACACAGACGCAACGTGAGTCGCATTCTTAAGCACCACGTCTTAACAAGCCCCACGTTTACCTGAATTCTACTAGTTAAGAACAACAAACCGAAGTAAAAAAAAAGAAACCTGGGTCCAGTGAGCGCGAGCCCGAGGGCCGTTCGCCCCCTCCGAGGAGGGTTCCGGCCCTACTACACTAGCGCTTCCCTGCCAGTACGCTGTTACTGGGCGCTGTGTCTGTAGATCCGAGACGTCCAGAGACTTATTGCGAGAGTGGCCAGCCCGCCCCAATGTATCTCAATTGGTCCTGCGCACAATCGACGGAGGCTACGCCACCCAGTTCAGGTGGCGGCACACCTCGATTTTGCAGGGGTACTACCCACTTCGGTAGACCCCCAGCAGGCGCGGATATCGGAGCAAGAGGTACAGACCCTGCTGCGGATGGGAGCCTTGGAACGAGTTCTCCCTCCAGACAGAGAGTCGGGCTACTACAGCCGCTACTTCACCGTTCCAAAGGAGGACGGGGGTTTGCGTCCGAAAGGGAGAAGAGTTACTAGATCTCCACCGTTTGAACCGCGCTGTTGCGGAGTTGAGCTTCAAGATGCTCACTCTCAAACAGATCGCGGCACAGATCAGGTCCGAGGACTGGTTTGTCACGGTAGATCTCCAGGATGCTTATTTTTCATCAGGAAGTTCCTGAGGTTCGCTTTTGGGGACAAAGCTTACCACTATTGGGCTCTTCCGTTCGGTCTAGCCCTCTCACCCCGTACGTTACCAAATGCGTGGACGCTGCTCTGGCACCATTGCGTCTCCAGGGCATCCGCATTTTGAACTACATAGACGACTGGTTGATTCTAGCGCCATCCGTGCGGCTGGCGGCCCAACATCGAGGTGTTGTGCCTGCCCACATCAACCGTCTGGGGCTGAGACTCATCGCCAGGAAAAGCGTGCTGTCCTCAGTGCATAGGACCACCTTCTTGGCCGTTGTTTTGGATTCGACCACGATGCGGGCACATCCGTCCGAGTAGTTTCGATCCTCTCTGCAGTCAAGCAGGACAAGCTACGCCAGCCACTCAGTGCAGTGGTGGCTCAGGGCCAAGGGGTTCCCCTTGGGTGGTGGAGCTCCTGTGGAAAGGCGGTCTTACCGAGGTAGACCTGTTTGCCTTCAGAGAGACCACTCACTGTCCTCTGTCCAGAGGGCAGGATGCGCGAAGGAGATGCAGTGCAGGTGAAGGCATGGCCGAGGTCATGTCTGTACGCCTTTTCCCCGGTTGCTCTGCTCCCGGGGGATTCTGGTGAAGGTCCATCAGGACGGTGGCCTACTGCTTGTAGCCCCGCTCTGGCCGGCCCTAGATGGTTCACGGACCTTTTGTCGCTCCTCGCAGGCCCTCCGTTGGAGACCCCCATCAGGGTGGACCTGCTGTCTCAGGCGTCGGGGTCCATTGTTTACTCTCGCCTCGCGCTATGGAAACCGCCGGCGTGGCCCTCGAGGGGACCCGCCTCCTAGGAGCCGGTCTCTCGACCAAAGTCGTGGAGACTATCCGCCACTCCAGAGCCCCCGCCACGAGGAAGGAGTTCGCCGGTAGATGGAAGCTCTTTGCCACTTGGTATGGGCAACAACAGCTGGACCCAGTTAACTGCCCAGTCGGTTCAGTACTGGGGTTCCTGCAGAAGCGTTTTGCCACAGGTTTATTCCCGTCCACCATCAAAGTATATGTGACGGCCCTGTCGGCAGCCCATGCCCCACTAGACGGGCGTTCTCTGGGGAGACACCCGCTGGCATCCCGCTTCCTTCGTGGCACCCTGAGGCTAAGGCCTCAGTCTCTCCGGTGCTCCCTTCGAGCCCATGGCGGAGGTTGCATTGAAGTATGTGGCTCTTAAGACCCTCTTCCTGCTCACTATTTCTTCCCTCAAGAGAGTTGGAGATATGCAAGCCCTCTCGGTGGCCCCATCGTGCTTCGAATTGCACCCGGTATGGTGAAGGCGTTCTCTTCCTTCCCCCGGCTACATTCCTAAGGTCCCGTCCGCTACGGTCGGGCCTATTGTGCTGCAGGCTTTCTGTCCTCCCCCGTTCCTGAGAAGAAAAAGCGCCGGACCAGGCGAAGCTAACCTCCTCTGCCCATTCAGAGCCCTAGACATGTACGTCCGCATGACCGAAGCCCCGTGTAGGCTCTCCGAACAGCTGTTTGTGTGTTTCGGGCCTTTCAACCACTGGCAGCCCGGTAACTAAGCAGAGGATGAGCAAGTGAGTGGTTGAGGCCATCACACTTGCATATGAATCGGCCGAACAGCCCACACCTCGGCTGTCCGGGCCCATTCTACTAGGGGTAGGCGGCTTCTAAAGCCCTGTTGTCGGGAAGAGTATTGCTACACGACGTTTGCATGGCGGCAGCCTGGTCTTCTCCCCACACGTTTGTGAGGTTTTACCACCTTGGCCTTAACGCTACACCTGGAGCACAGGTGCTCGTCTGAGTGTGCGTCTTAAAAACTTCACACCACGGTCACTTGCTCATATGGTGAGTGGGTATTGGGTTCCCGCAGCGTCTTTACGCAGCTCGAGTTCCCTGAGAGGGAATGTCTCTCGGTTACGTATGTAACCTTCGTTCCCTGAAGGGAACGAGACGCTGCGTAAACGTTCTGCCATACTCCCGGCCTGCCCGCGGCACTCGATTCGGCATTTCAGAGATGAATGGTCCTGCCCTTCGGGTGCCTTTATAGCGCCCTGGTCCCGGCGTCCCCCGCCTATGACGTACCAGCTCGCCATTGGTTAGATTTCACACGTGCTTCATAACGCGGTCACGCAGAGGCGTTCCCACAGCGTCTTTACGCAGCGTCTCGTTCCCTTCAAGGAACGAAGGTTACATACGTAACCGAGAGACGTTCTGTGTATGAGTGAGCCGAGCGGGACACAGCAACACAACAAACAGTATGTGTGTAGGGGAGGGGCGCTGTGACTACCAGCTAATCACAGAACGCAGACACAGACAGCTACCCAATGAGGACTTGTATTACTTGTATAATACTCGTACTCGGCAAAAGTGCTTTATCCGTACCGGATAGTCGTTTCGCCGAGCCGAGTATCCGGCTCAACTCTAGTCAGTACTGTGTATGGTAAATACAGTAAAGTTCAGTATACACAGTACTGTAAAAAAGAAGCAAACGAGAACAATTTGTGGTTGGATTTTTCTACAGAATAGCTAGAAGACCTACTTGTTTTTCTGTGTTTACAGTAGTGTATTGTTTGTTTCATTTTTGATTGAACTGAATTTATTGTACTGTACTGTAAAATATACTAATGAAATGATTTTGAATTCAGTATTTCATTTTTTGGTTGTTGTCAAAACATGCCCTCTGTGGAATTGAATAAAAACATTGAAAACAAAAGACTGCAGTTTTTTATATAAAGTAGACTATTGTGTTGCTGTTGATCTGAAAGTGTATTCATATGATGCATGTATGTGTCATTTTGTCATCAGAGTTACATTTTTACAAAGGAATGTTGTGATAGTAGAGTTTCAATTTGACACAGATGTGAATGGTATATTTCCCAGTGTTGTGTCATGTTTACTTGTGTGCACTTGTGTTAGTTTTGGCACAATGAGCGAAATTTTGCAAAATGTGTTCAAGCAAAACTGTAAGACCCTTTGTTTTTGTTTTTACTACATTCTCAGAGCTGACTGGAATTTGTTTAATAAATTGTTTCATATAATTGATATATTTTAAGACCGATGTTCAAATAAATGTTGTACTCTGGGGTAACCCTTTGCCTTGGTCGTTTGCTTCATTCATCTGTGGTTGATTATCCATGGTTGATTAATAATTAGTCCTACAAGACAACAATTACATCCTGTGGTAACAGTGGTCACACACTGACTTAAATAAATATGAATAGAAGGTACATGGCTAGCTTGCTGCTGTAGCTACACAAACGGTAGGCTATTGTCAGCTCATTATACAGGTATTTATGTTGCATAATTTGTGATGAAATCAGTCAGCTGAAACTTATATTGTGTCTTATCAGGAGTGTTCAAGTGACATATGAATGTTATTGTCACTGTCTAAACTGTTTGTTATCTTTATTCACAGGATTGGTTTCAGGGTTACATCTGAGATGTCTAATAGCATGAATTGTACTGTGTGTATGTGTGTTGTGATTTAGTTGTGCTGCCCTATATTCTCCCTGCCATCTTCATTGTTTTATCTCCCACACACGCCTGACAGGCCTATCCGGGCATGATAGATAGTATTTTAAATCATATTACCTCCATTACAAACTGTTTTTATGTACTACCACATCTTTCTACCTACTGAGTGGCTACGATGTGTGTGTGTCTGAGATGCCAAAAAACCAAGCTGTCTGCTCTCTCTGATGGTATCTGTTTTGTAGGAAATGAAACTATGCTGGAGGACAACTATATTGTTGCAGCTAAAGAATTGAGCTGTAGGATATACTGTATATCAGGAAAGAAAGGAACAAAATAGATTAAAAAACAGAACAAGGCTTAAAAAAAGAGATAAATAACATTGGCTAAACTGGTTGTTAACTCAGTGGTCCTGACTGCATTGTTTGTGTGTGAGGCAGAGATAATGAGAGAGAATGATGTCATGTTTGGCCTTTTTAAATGCATTAAATGTATTTTGTATAGTTCCAAAATTATGAATTGCAAATTTGTCCCCTTCCCTTCCCGGTCCCTTCCGTCTACTTCAGCCATGGGGAAATATTTGAGTTTATCATTCTAGTAATAGGACTACTGAAGACAAAGATACACTTTTGCCAGTCAGACCCTGAACAAGAAGCTCCTGAATAAGTTTAAGGGTTTAACAGGACGTTTCTGAATGGTAAGTAACCCATGTCAATTTGACATTTTGACCTTTGAAGTTTGGTATGCATATGTAACACAAATGAAAAGAGACCATGCTTTTAACTATGCAAGCATCGGAAAGGAAATGGCATAAATACAAACAACCCGATGGCCTCTATCGCCCTTAGTAACCTCTGCCCGTCCGACCACCTGCCCTTGACCCCATCTTTTACAATCTATCTCTCCTGACCTTCTTCCTTTTCTCACCTGTCTCATTAAAAATGCTCTGTTATCTGGCTGTTTTCCCAAATCTCTGAAGGAGGCAAGAGTTAACTCACCCCTGAAGAAACCCACCATAAACCCTTCTGAAGAAAACAACTACAGACTGGTTACTCTTCTTCCATTTCTGTTCAAAAATATTGAACGTGTTATCTTTAACCAACTCTCCTCTTATCTCCATCGTAACAACCTCCTAGACCCCCATCAGTCAGGCTTCAACGCGGGCCACTCCACAGAGACTGCTCTTCTTGCTGTCTCAGACTCCACACTGCTAGAGCAGTCTCTCTCTTCTATCCCCATCCAATAGGTACACGCTCTACAACATCAGGAGAATACAACCCCTTCTCACTCAAAACGCAGGTACTGATTCTGGCTATCATCTCACGCCTGGACTATTGTAACTCTCCTGGCAGGTCTTCCTGCTGCCGCCATTCAACCACTGAAGCTCATCCAGAATGCAGCAGCCTGACTGGTATTTAACCTTACTAAATTCTCCCACACTACTCCACTCTGTTCATTGGTTACCAGTGGCTGCCCGCATCCAGGTCAAAAGATTGGTGCTCATGTACCATGCTGTGAATGAATTGGGTCCAATCTACATCCAGGATATGGTGTAACCCTACATCCCAACCCACACACTCCGCTCTGCATCTGCCAAACTGCTTGTTCCTCCCTCACTGAGAGCAAAACACTCAGCAAGATCACGACTTTGCTGTCCTGGATCATAAATGGTGGAATGAGCTCTCCGATAACATCAGGTAAGCAGAGAGCCTTTAGATCTTCCGCCGCAAACTAAAGCCACGTCTCTGCAGACTATGTGTACTATCAATCTGAAGTGAAATTATCATCTAACTATCGATAGTTTCCTTTTAAATCCAATCTTAGATAGACCAGAAGTAGTCTTGTGATTGAGATATTGAAGGACATTGGTTGATATATAAATATACCATACATATGGTATGAGAGGTTTTAATTTTGGAATGGTACATTAGAAAGTCCTGGTAACTCCTCACCAAGTTAGACCCTGGGTATGAGTTCTCTCTAACTGAAGTGGAAATACTGTCTAAGTCTTGATAGTTTCGATTTAAATCCAATCTGATATTGACCAGAAGTAGTCTCGTGAAAGATTTTTAAGGAAATTGGCTCATGTATGTTATTTTGAGAGGTTTTCATTTTGGAATGGTAGATCAGAATGTTCTGGTTATATGTTGGCAGAAAAGGCCTAAGACATGGATCACCATGTGTCTCCCTTAATGTCACGGTTTGGGTCCTCTTCCTGTCTTATTTTGTAGTTTTCTTGTGTCTCGTGTCTCTGGGTGAGCTTCACTTCCTGTTCTGTCATGTGATTGCCTGATTGCTTCCACCTGTGTCCAATCACCTGCACCTCCCTTGTGTGCCCCGTGTGCCTGTTGTCCATTGTTAATGTCTATCCGTTGTTGGTGTGCGTTACTTTGGATTTGTTTTGTGGTCAATAAAGATCACCTTCTGGAAACTCTGCGTCTGAGTCCTCCCTGCCTCGACCCGCACCAGCCTGCCTGACAGAATGACGCGACCTTCTGAGACCAAGAGTTTTTTCCCCTCACATGCACCTAACAGACATGGGAAAAGTACGGCCCCCCGTACGGCCGGTCATAACGGCGGTTAAGTGGCATGATGACATCATCCACCTAGAACATTCTGGTACTGTTGGGGCAGCGGTGGTTCTTGCGCATCGATTCGGACCGCGACTACTATTTTACACTTAGGTGAGTGTAACTTCCTTGGTTTAGCTCAGCTGTCTCAGTTTAGCTAACTGTTAGCAGGTGGAAGCCGCAGAACTCCAGAGACCGATGTACGATGAACGAGCACACGTGATAGGTGGAGGCGGATTTTAATAGAACTAGTGAAGCACAGAGGAGGTGGAGGAAAACCTGGAGACACAAGAGAAAAAAACTGGTCATAAAACCAAAAAATAAAGAGGAGAGAAAGAGAGAGAAGACTGTTCAATAAAAAGTGAGGGTCCAGTTGAGAATAGCTGGTTCATGATCCAGCCCAAAAAAAATAATGTATTGCACCGATTGTATACTGTTAAGGGGTCTCTTTTGTTGGGACAAGCAATTTCCCAGTGGAAACAATAAAGGACTATGACGTTTCCGTTGGCCATGTCAAAAACATCCCAAGTAAACAGACAAAGACAACAAAGTGTTGCGTTTAGGTCCTTGGTTCTCATGAAATCAGCGGAGCTTCACACCCTTGCAAATGTGTTAAATTGCCTTGCAAATAAATGCTTTGCTACTTGTTAAAAGCCAAGCCCTTTCATGTAATGATTTTTAGCATGTCATTTATATTAGCTCACACAAACGTTTCATCCATTTGTTCCTGGCCCACCCAGGACATCCAGGACATCCTAAGTACTGCAAGCTAGACTATTATGCCGTCTAGCTTGCAGACACAACACCGGGGGGCCCTGTGCCTGAGGGGAAGAAAAGGAGTTTAATATGGCTATTAAATGTGACTAAAACTAAACTAAAATGTAATTAGTCAACAAAACAAGACTGAAACTAAGAAGGATTAAAATGACTAAATGTGACTAAAACTAAATCTAAATTAGCTGCCATAATTTAACACCGGTGCACAGGAGACTTCCGCCTGCACCTTCTCCAGGTAAGCTCTTTCTATCTACCGGGGGCTTGTCCCTTGTGCTGCGTGATTGGCTGCACATTCGAGCCCAGCTCCTCCCTCATGAAATCTTTTCTGCTCCAAGGCATAACATGACTCCCTTCTGCCTCCATCTGATGGTCGAATCTGAAATCCCTCACTGACCTGACCAATCCATATTCACTTAACATTACAGTGCATTCAATGATCACAGCTTTGGCTTATAAGCCATCGGTGCAGTGGCTTATTTGAGAGTTGTCACCACACAGTTGTGACGTGATGTGGTAACAAGCGAAAAAACACGCTGCGTCTCGCGCTCTCACAGATGTTTGTTTAATTCACTGCTTGAAACTTAACTCCCTCCTAAACTTAGCAATAGTACTAGATTTACTAACCCGCTGATCTGTTACTGAGCTGTTGTTTCCATGCCGAAAACTAAAGCGGTGCAGACCGATACTAATGCCGAGGCGGTCACCATGGCGTCCCTCACCCACCTGCTTGAGTCTCATCGAACCGCCATCTCCGAGAATTTTAAACAAACTATCTCAGGACTGGAGAGTAAATTGAACGGTGTCTTAACTACCGTGACCGAACATGCTGAGAAACTCAAAATACTTGAGAGTGAAGGGAACGCACGAGAGGTATGTCTGAAGGCTGGCAACGAAGCTATCATCAAGCTACAAAGAGACCACGCTAAACTAGCAACTAAAGTTGTCAACCTCGACTCACGGAGCCGGCGCAACAACATCAGAGTCATCGGTGTACCTGACTCTATGGAGGGGCCTGGGCCGACGGATTTCTTTGCTGGGATGCTCGAGGAGGTATTTGGAGGGGTCCTCAATATTGTGACAGCGATGTTGTGCCGACAGATAAAAATCCAGCTGACCTCGCCACGAGGTCTGTTCCGGCATCACAGCTCATAAACACAACGTGGTTTACAGCACCAGGCTTTCACAAACCACCCACGCCGGATACAGATGAGTCCTTTGAGTTGGTAGATCCTGAAAACTGACCACCCTTGCTACTCACATAAGTGGAGGTAAACTTACTACAGAAAGGTTCCAACGCTTCTCCACCTGGGACTCTTTATTGAGAGCGGTTTCCTTCTTGATCGATCAAACACGTTCACACAAGTCAGATTCATGCAAAAGATGGCATCAATGCCACGCAGTCAAGAAGAGTTGGCAAAATCAAGGCTAGTTCTACTCAGGTATATCCAAAAGAAAGCTCATCCAGAGGAGTATATTTTACTACAGGAGAACAGAAAACTCAAGATCAAATGCAATCCTGGATCTTGATCCATTCACGTGTGATGGTCTGTTGCGGACTGTAAGACGCCTGAGACATGCACACGTTGATTCTGACATAAGAAACCCAATCATACTCACAAAACAAAGTTATACTACTGGTGAGTCACTACCACGCCAAGGTGGCACATCAGGGCCGTCATTTCACTGAAGGAGCAGTCATGGCCTGTGGATTGTTGCTGGCAAGAGGCTGATCAGTTCAGTCCTGCATTACTGCGTCACCTGTCACAACCTGAGAGGAAAGATTGAGGTCCAATAGATGGCAGACCTTCTTCCAGAACGTCTAAGCTCCCCACCATTCAAATCGAAGTCAGGACAACATCACAAGTAAAACTAAAGACATTCTTAAGGCCCATCTGTGAGGTTGTCTTGCTCTTGCAAACGGATAGCCAAGAGTTGACTGGGGATAATTAAGGCTTAAGTGGCACATTCAAATAAGAAACCCAATCATACTCACAAAACAAAGTCATACTACTGGTGAGTCACACCAAAGTATATTCAAATGCCAGACGGGGAGTGTTCTGCCTTACAGCAAATTTAACACCAAAGCCCAAGAAAGGCATTCAACATAACAAACCAAACTCCACACACACACACAGTTCTCCTTGTTGCCAACTGGTACATGTCTGTGCAAACAGAAAGACAGAGTCTAGAAGTCAGTATCCTCAGGAATATTGTCAAAGTCCACATCAACACAGTGTTTGAAGTTCTCAGCCACGTCCCGAGACTCACCCGTCAACCCGAGCCACTATTGTAGGCTTGTCCTGTATGTAACAGGAACATCTCACAGTATCGTGAAGTGGTGAAATAATTTACCTCCTCATGCTTGACTCAAGTAATAGGCAGATAACAATGTTTGCTTTTGATTCATTATGACACTGGTGCATTTTCTTCGTCGTCCGTACTGCTCAGATACTAGTTCTGCATGAAACATAGACGCATCGACCATGGAAGTCAATCTGTGTCATCGGTGGTTGAAATAAATAGGTGATTGAATATTTATGCATTGAAATTATGTATCTGAATGTTTTTCAACATTAAAATACTGCAAAAAATTCAACCTAAAAAAATCATGGTTACAATATTCAGCCGCAAAAGAAATCATGGTTACAATATTGTCACGGTTTGGTTCTCCTTCCTGTTTTATTTTGCAGTTTCTTGTGTCCCTGGGTAACTTCACTTCCTGCCTTGTCCTTTGATTGCCTGATTGTTTCCACCTGTGTCAAATCACCTGCACCTCCCTAGTGTATTTAAGCCCTGTGTGCCTGTTGTCCCTAGTCGCTAGTCATGGCAAAGTGAAGCTTTCTGAACCAGTGAAGCTTTCCAGCCAATTGTATTGGAAAAAGGTTCATTCATTCAATGCATCAAAAACTCTATGATGACCTCTGCTGTTGAATACTTGTAGTGCATGTTTCAAATAGCCTACCAGCCCAGTCTCTGTGGGTTGAACATGATTATGAAAAGTTGAACCAATAAATCATCTAATAAATACATGGATTTCTATGTGAATACAACTATTGTTTTTCAGGTTTGAATTGTGTCCTTGTTCGTGTATTTCAATTCTCTGTATATTGGGTAGAAGTGGAACAGACACTTATCTATGTGTCTTTCTGCATGTATGTTCTTGATCATAGTGGCAGAATGATTAATAGATTAGTTATATGTAAGCAATATAATTTAAAATACCTACTTCCTACTGCATGTGCAGTTCATGGCAGTCATAGGGACTTATCTGGAATGTGGGAAGTGATTTACAGAGGAAAGGTCAGTGGGGAAGTGATTGTCCAGGTTTGTTATGACAGTATATTGAGGTGCTTGTGGACACATGGGATGGGGCCTGAAATTATTGATTTTTATTGAGATATAATAAACATCCATAATTAATTAATAGTTACACAATACAAGTGACAGACTTGGCTTGTCTATTGCCAACCTTGTTAGAGGAAATCAAACTGAAGGGCTCCCACATCTCGGAGCGACCTCTTTGCCACAGGTTCCATTGTAAATTTGCTCTTTGCTACTCGCAACAACACTGACTTTGAGTCAGACAGACAAGCCTGAACCCTGTTTCGCACCCATTTGAATCAAATCGAAGCGGTCACGCGCTAGAACGAAGCTTTGGACGTCACTGATCACGTGATCAGCAGCGAACGAACCAAGCACCGATACATTTGCTTCACCTTGCACTGGTTCATATTTCGACACAAGCTTCGAAGCAGGAGAGTCGGAGGTAACAACACTACTGGTCCCGTCATTGTCTATGTTATGTCTACCCGTTGTTGAAGCACCTCTTATTTTGGATTAAAGAGCATTTTTGTAAACCGGAAGACCCTGCGTCTGAGTCCTCTCTGCCTCCTCCGCACCAGCAGCACTTGATAAATATTCAGCCCAAAAAATTCAGCCGCAAAAACACCAACATCCGGGACACTAAGGTAGAGCAATCGATTCTAGATTCAAGATCAGGAGCGTGCGTCAAGCAAAAGCAGCGAGCATCCAATACACCTTCGGCTTCGGATTGTAGCCATGTCCAATAATAACTGGGCTTTAACTCTTCTTTATGCCATCAGTGTGGCAACGTATGAAGAAATACATAAAAGAACATATAATGTTCACCCTGAACCAAAACGTTTGCTTGCCACTGACGATATACAACTTTATTACAAGTTTACAAATCAGCAGAACATCCTACTAGCTCGGTTGGCCGAGTGTGTAGCGCAGCCGCTTTGTTAACGTTATTTTGCTCGACAGGGTTTGAATCCAGGTTGTGGCGAAATTTTAATAAATGTTTGTAACCGCTGGGTTTGTGGGGGATCGGAATGACAGCCAGACACTTGTTCACCGTTTTGAATATAGTTTTATTCTCACAGGTTTCTCTGTTCTCCCGCACTCGCTCCCGTCTCACTCCTAAATAGATCGGGAGTCATCATGTCAATTGTCAATTGTCACCATTCCCCGAGCCACTCCCCCTCTCTCCCCCTCTGCAGCCGAGCCGAAACCACGCCCGCCACCAACAATGTTTTTTAATGTATTTCTTCATACGTGGCAGTGACGTAGTGCTCAATCGTAATCGCTGCAATGGATATGGGATACATTTTGAACATTTTCAGCAATATGTTTGCAAATGTGACGACACAAGACAACATCTGCCGCTGTCGGGGGAAAACAAACACGCCCGCGTAGGCAAACCAGTAGGTTCAAAAACCAGTAACACTGTAGCTTAAAAATGGATTCTCGTTTCAGACTTCATGTTCATTTCTAAAGCCTCGCATTAAGACGTTTATCCCTTTATTTAAGACGCTGTGTTGTGCCAGATCCTCAGTAAAGTTTACCCATGGTCATGAAGATACTCATTTAACGTTACATGTTACACGTAACATGACTTTGCATGCCGCTTAATACCCAACTGAGATCGGCTTGTGCTGCTCAGAAAAAGGATCCTTCCACCGACCACTCGGTGCTACTGCGGTTATTCTTGCATGTCCTGTCGTGATTATGCGTCTGCACGCTCCGCTATAGCCGCTGCCCTCCTCCACACTCTTCAAGCGCGTTCCTGGTTTCAAAACTAACCAATCGCTCTCGACAGCTTGTCGAAGGATCTCAGCATCATTAAATTAATTCATAACTAGAAGAAGAGGCGTATTCTGACCGACTGTACGCTCTTGTTTAACTTCCGCTTAGTTCATATACAGTCTGTTAATGTACAAATGTCAGCTGTCTATAATGGAATCTTACAGACACAAACCACATTGATGGCATAAAGAAGAGTTATTATTGGACATGGCTAAAATCCGGTCACCATGCTGCCGACAAGCCAAAGTTGTATTGGGTGCTCGCTCCTTTTGCTTGACACACTCCTGATCTTGAATCTAGAATCAATTGCTCTTCCTTGAGGACCCGGATGTTGTGGTTGAATTTTTTGCAGTATTTTAACGTTGAAAAACATTCAGATAAATATTTTCAATAAATATTCAGTGCTAGAAAATCAATCACGTTTTTCTTTCAAAACCTGATGACACAGATTTACTTCCATATTATACAGTCCAACATCTTTTTAAAGCAGCTGAAGAGGAGCAGCTGTAGTTTGTGGTGCTGCTGAACATTACTGGATTACACTGATAGGTGTATATCTTATTTGTATTCATATTGGATGAAAGAAACACAAAACGTTACTGAGGTGAACGTTTAATTTAGGGCTGTTGTATTACATCACACTGCATTAGCTTTATAATGGTTTGGACGTTGGGTACAATAACAGCAATTAAACAGTAAATATTGTACTGGATAGTAATACATTCCACACATACCGTTTGTCTTCTTGTTACTCAAAGATATTGTATTTAATCTTATTACAATTCAGAGCATCAAGGTTTCTTTGAAGCTGAAGTCCTGCTGCCGGTTTAGAGTCTCAATGACGGTCACCTCGTGTCCTTTAATTAAAACATTGTTAGTTTTAATGCACAATGACCATAATAAGCTGCACTCTGAAGATAAGTTATGAAGACTCAGCCCAGTTATAGTATAGTTGTATCTTATGTATGACCGCTACAGAGACATGAAAACAAGCGGAGCAATTCACAGAAGACTTGGCGAAAACAGGCTGCTCTCTCAGGGCTGAGATGAGATGGCCGCCCGGTGCTGGAGGGTCTGACGGTCCCGTTAACTACAGGTCACATCTCTGGCATCCACGGAGAAAATTGTTATGAAGGCTGAATGTTGCTTTAACCACTAACTTCTCGTCTGAAAAAGTTCTAAAATTACATTCCGTTACTTAAATCTAGTCGTATTTATAAACTTTGACTTACAGTTGTGTTTATTTCCATCTTTGTTGCCTGTCTCTGAGGTGAAATGCATTCTGGGATATTTGGCTCTCACAAGAACAGACGAGCCTGCCCCGATGCAAGACCGGTAATATGGGCGGGGCGAGTCACATCCGGGTATTATGACAGTTCTCGGCCAGATGCAGACTTTAGAATTGGAACGCTACTCGGGCTGCGATTGATGACGTTTCACGAGTCCACACAAGATTGAGATATTGAGAAAGGGCCCAGGTCTTAAACGTTACATTGTGTCAGGATGTTAATGAAGTGTTTCCTCTACCACTATAACAGCGGGGCGCACCCCCCACTTTCCCGCCTCCCTAAAAAAGTGTTGAATAAAAATAATAATAATTTGTTTTCCACGCACGCTGATTCCGCTACAACACAGGTGCACATATGTCCGTATATGCACACACACGTACCAGCAGACAGACATACATTTCTGTCTGAAAACACTTATGTTTACAACTATCCTTTGTGCTCCGTGCCGCTCAGATTTCTACCCCAATGCTTACAGAGACGTATGTCGCGTGACAAGCAAACAAATATATCTGCCACGGTGGTGACGATGGGACAAGTTGCTCTCCTTGCAAGTAGAACTCTGAGTACCTCTCCTGCTCCACGTTCCAGTGCAGAACAAAAAAGAAAAGCATTTGATGCATCACACATTTATGTTGATTGCAGCATCCATTTAGTTGAATCATTTAAGTGTAAATTATTATATAACGTTAAACTACCCTTAATGGTGTAGGCAACATTAAGCTAACGTTACCAGCAGTAGGCCTCAGTTAACATTTTATTAAGACACAGCAGACAGCCTTAATTTTTGCCTGGTGTTAACTACTTTTCTTGGTGGCAACTAAATCCTGTTAAAGTGAAAATATAATACAGCCATGAATTTAAACTGTTTACTTAGTGAAAACGTTGAGCGAAAAAAATACCCGCGTCCCGGAGGGGCGGTTTGTGGTCACACATGCACAGAAAATTAATGTGGGAATTAAAATGTATATTTTTTTAAATGAGGGAAATAAGCTTTTTGTAAACCATGAATGTGTTAAGATTCATTAAAAAAGATTCAATAAAACGATCAACTCAGTGAAATAACCTTGAATAAATAAAATAATAGCTAAAAGGAGTCCGAATCATTTTTTTCAGTATAGAGAGGTGATCGCAGAGTCCCCCCCATGCCGTAACGTTCGCACCCCCCCCCCATTCGCTGTAGCGCCCCTTATTATTCTGTAGTGAAGGTGTCAACCCTAGATGTCGCATAAGTACAGATTTTAAAGCCCCCTGAGGCAAACTTGTGATTTGGGGCTACGGAATAAAATTAAATGAATTGAAATAAATTACATTTGCATACAGTCGAGCGGCACAATGGTTAACACTGTCGCCTCACAGCAAGAATGTGCTGGGGATTAGGTTGAACGATAGTTCATGAACTCGTTCATATTTTGGGCGAACGTGAACTGAACGTACTCTATTAATGCCCGATGAACGTTACTGTGAACTCGTTCATTCTGGTGTCTATGAGCGGCACGTTCTTTCAGGTTAACATTGTTCAAATAGGGTGCCAGATTTCTATAGAAAACACGCCGTAAACGCGCCTTAATAAGTAGGGGAAAAAACACCCAATCTGGCAACACCAGCCACCAGTGTCGCACCCCGCTTGCGTCATCAAAAAAAAAGAAATGCATGGAGGCGACAGCTGCGTGTCGCAAAGAGACGGCGTATAATAATTTAAATGAGTTTTATGAAGTTAATGACAAGTCAGACGCTTCTTCCGTTGTCTTGAGTTCAGAAGTGGCTTGACTATGGGAATACGGCTATTGTAGCCCATTTCCCGGACACGTCTGTGAACAGTGGCTTTTGATACCTGGACTCCAGCTTCAGTCCCCCCTCCCCCAAATTCTGGAAGCGACTCTTCTTCACAATGCTCAAAAGGCTGCGGTCATCTCTCTTGGTTGTGCAGCGTTTCCTGCCACATGTCCCCCTTCCAAAAGACTTTTTGTGGATGTGCTTTGAAACTGCACTCTGTGAACAGCTTGCTCTTTGAGAAATTTCTTTTTGTGTCTTACCCTCCTGATGGAGTTTTTTTTAATTGCATTACAGAAAATAAAGAACTTTATCACAATATTCTAATTTTCGGAGAATTTTCCTGTACACCACCCGCCTCATCCGGAAAGCTACCTCGATTGCGAGTGACACCACCCACTGTTCCCTATCAGGGAACTCGAGCTGCGTAAAGACGCTGTGGGAACGCCCCTGCGTGACCGCGTCATGAAGCACGTGTGAAATTCAACCAATGGCGAGCTGGTACGTCATAGCGGGGACGCCGGACCAGGGCGCTACAAAGGGACCCGAAGGGCAGGACCATTCATCTCTGTGCCTTCTGTGCGTGTGAAGTTTCCCACTTAGATAGAAATGGCTGAGCGGTTTGTCCAGTGTGTTCCCCCTTGCACCCGATTTATCACGGGCAGAGACTCACACGATCTGTGTGTTGTCTGCTTAGGCTTGGAGCACGCCCGCAGACTGTGAGCATTTGCCTTGGCAATCTCGCGTCGCTCGCCGAGCTCTCTTCAATGAGGACGGCTCGACGAGGCGTGCTCCCCGCGGCTCCGCCTCGGCTCGAGTCTCGTTGCCTTCCTGGGGATCACAAATGGATCTCACGGAGGATTCCGGGACAGCTGATGCCTTTTCCCGGCCCTTCACCGTGGGATCCAGGCGCTCGTTTCCGGAGGCGGAGGCATGCTCCGCGGCTTCCTCCACCCCGGACGAGGCGCCGCTCTCACGTTTTTCCGGCTCCGAGGAGCTGGACGTGGAGAGCGTAGAGGCAGCGGAGGCTGACGCCGAGGCGACTCATTCCCCCGCTGCCGCAAAAAAATTGCTGGAGGTCCTCACCCGAGCAGCTGACAGATTACACATCAGCTGGCCGGCGAGTGAGCGGCAGCAGTCTGCCCCCGGTAGACTGCAGGAGCGGTTTTTACCTTCCCGCAGAGTGCCTTCACGCCAGTGCCTGCCGTTCTTCCCAGACGTCCACACTGAGGTGTCGGCGTCTTGGAGTAGGCCAGTGTCTGCTCGCGTGTACAACCCGCGTACGGCATTGTACTCGTCTTTAGCTGAGGCTAGGCGACATGGCTACGGAAGGATGCCGGCCGCGGAGGGGGCTCTGGCGAGCCATGTTTCCCCCGCGGCCGTGTCGTTGAGGACACCGGTATTGCCCACCAAGCCTTCGAGGACTACCTCGGTTCTGGTGGGCAGGGCTTACTCTGTGGCGGGGCAAGCGGCGTGCTGCCTGCACACGATGTCGCTTATCCAAGCGTATCAGGCAGAGCTGCTGGCCGACGTAGCCGAGGGGACGGAGCTAACGCTCGAGGCAGTAAGTGAGCTGAGGCACACGGCTGACCTCGCGTTACGAGCCACCAAAGAGACGGCGAAGTCCGTCGGCCGCTCCATGGCAGCCATGGTGGATACGGAGCGGCACCTTTGGCTGAGCCACTCCGCACTGCAGGAGAAGGACAAGTCCTTTCTCCTGGATGCCCCTCTCTCCCCCACTACCCTCTTCGGAGGTGCCATTGGGGCTGTGGCGGATAAACTCCGCGCCGAGAGGTGGCAGGCGGAGGCGCTCGACTCTTTCGTTCCCCGACGACGCCACGTCCGC
Organism: Pungitius pungitius; assembly: GCF_949316345.1. Classification (NCBI taxonomy): domain Eukaryota; kingdom Metazoa; phylum Chordata; class Actinopteri; order Perciformes; family Gasterosteidae; genus Pungitius; species Pungitius pungitius. Next base: position 24,416,099 of record NC_084901.1, on the reverse strand, counting down.
GGGGCCGCTCGAGGGCAGCATGACAGCGTCGCGCCATGACTCGCCCCGTACGTTCACTAAATGCGTGGATGCAGCTCTGGCGCCATTGCGTCTCCAGGGCATCCGTATTTGAACTACTTGGACGACTGGTTGATTTAGCGCCCTCCGAGCGCCTGGCGGCCCAACACCGTGATGTTGTGCTCGCCCATATCAACCGTCTGGGGCTGAGACTCAACACCAGGAAAAGCATGCTGTCCCCAGCATGTAGGACCACCTTCCTGGGTGTAATTTGGGATTCGACCACGATGCGGTCACACCTGTCTCCCGCTCAGGTAGTTTCGATCCTCTCTGCTGTTCAGCAGGCTAGACTAGGCCAGCCATTCACTGTGAAACAGTTTCAGAGACTGTTAGGTCTCCTCGCAGCGGCATCCAATGTGTACCCCTGTTACACTTGAGACCGTTGCAGTGGTGGCGCAAGACCAAGGGATTCTCCCCAAGGGGGAACCAGCACCGCCTGATCAAGTCACTCGGCGCTGCCTGAGGGCCTTGGTCATATGGAGGGCCAAGGGCCCGTTTTAGGCGCGATCTGTCGCCGGGTCATCCTGACGACAGACGCTTCCCTCACGGGCTGGGGTGCGATCATGCAGACACCCTGTCGAGGTAGGGGCCGAGGCCGGGACTGGAGACTCCACCCAGAGGCGGTGGAGTGCCTGTGTGGTCACTTCGGCACAGATGGACCTATGGGGCATCTCTCTTCCTTTGTGGCACCCGGTCCTCCGTTCCTGACGTCGGACCAGGCGAATAACAGAGCCGCAGTAAGTGAATGGTTATTGCCATGACACTTGCTTATGAATCGGCCGGTCAGCCCGCATCTTGGCTGTCCGGGCCCATTCTACTTGGGGTATGGCGGCTGCAGAAGCCCTCCTGTCGGGGACCTTACCCTCGCCTTGAGCACAGGTGCTCTCGTCGAGTGTGCGTTTTTGAAAACTTCACACCACGGTCACCCGCTCATATGGTGAGTGGGTATAAATGTTCCCACAGCGTCTTTACGCAGCTCGGGAACGTCTCTCGGTTATGTATGTAACCTTCGTTCCCTGAAGGGAACGAGACGCTGCGTAAAGCGTTCTGCCATACTCCCGGCCTGCCCGTGGCACTCGATTCGGCCTTTCAGAGATGAATGGTCCTGCCCTTCGGGTCCCTTTGTAGCGCCCTGGTCCGGCGTCCCCGCTATGACGTACCAGCTCGCCATTGGTTGAATTTCACACGTGCTTCATGACGCGGTCACGCAGAGGCGTTCCCACAGCGTCTTTACGCAGCGTCTCGTTCCCTTCAGGGAACGAAGGTTACATACGTAACCGAGAGACGTTTTTATTTTACTTCATATTATTATATTATATTTATTTATTTGTATCAAAATGTCTTTTCTTATCTGTTGTTGTGCCTGTGCACTTTATATGTTTTACCGTGGGAGAGTGGGAAACGTTTTTTTTCGATTACTTGTATGTCTGACATGCAGCAATTGACAAATAAAGCTACTTTGACTACTTTGACTTTGACTCCAGCCCCCCCCCTGTGTGCAGGATAAGCGGTTTGGAGATGGATGGATGTATGTTCGCAAAGCCCTACGGCTTAACCATGTTGTTCATTTTAAATGTAACCTGGCACTATTTGAGCCTTACAACTACTGGGAAAAATTACGGATAACCTTGCAGTTTCAGCTTAAGTTCAAGTATAACAGGTATTAAACCAAATTTAGGAAACCAATAGTTTGATTTGAGCAAGCACGTACTAAGACAAAGACTTTTAGACAGATATTCTCTAAATGGTTTGTTCCACCATTCATTTTCTGTGGTACCATCCAGTGGACATTAACCTGCCTACTGGTGACGCTGAAATTTGTTACATTTTCTGTAAAGCAAATTTTTTGTCAAGCGGGGACCGAAGCCATATAAAGAAAGGTTTTCATTTAAGCTCAATTTCTGAACTTCCCCTGAGCTTAATCTGTCTTTCATTGTTGGTTTAGAAAATATCAAATTCATTGATTCCATTAACTTCCTTACCTCTCTTCCATTGCAGTTGACCGCTATGAAATGACACACTAAACTTAATACATTACAATCCCGAAGACAGAGGTCTCCCAACAGAGCAGAGCAGCAAAGTGGAACCCTTATTAAATAGCAGGGTGTGTGTAGGAGGGAAAAATAAGCAAGATTGCTTTAAAAGTCACTAGCCACCTTGCTGTCTTCTCAAGCTGTGTCGCTCTTTTTTAAACCTCATTGGCTGTTTGTAGCGGAGCAGTTTAGAGGATTGTGATGGAGAAGTTTCCGGTTTGACTCTAGATTCGGCTGGAAACATTATTCACATCCTCATTTTTACATACAGACTGGACTATGTGGCTTTCCCATCACCACAGTTAATTTAAGCTATTGACTGTCTGCGTATTGATCTCCAAACAATGTATCTCACAAATCATCTATCTGTCAATCAATAGAGAGATCTCAATCTCAATTCAAATTGAGAAGTCTTGTGTGCCTGCTGAACAGGAGATATTGAGTGTTCAGTTGATTAATCTGCGAAGTTTAAATTTTGCCATTAAAACATTGGCTGGCGTTAAGTACTTCCATTTGTGTGATTGAAATAAGCTGAGCTCTGCAGAGGCAGTTGCTTGAGATAAATCAGCGCTTAGGTTTTATTATTTTCATTGGCAGTAATAACTAAATCGAAGGTCTTTGCTATGATTGATAATTATTAGTTTATGATATGAACGTCTGTCCTACTGCACAATACGGCTAATATTTTACTCCAAATTCCTCTCTATGAGTAGTATTACATATATTAAATTACATAAGTTGTTTATTAATGTATTTGTTCACAACTATAACACCTCCCGTGTGTAAATAATGAAAGTCATCATGGTAAAAAATATTATAAAAACGTATTTATAGTTCTAATTGTTGATCATTACATATGTGTTTCCTTTTAAGATGTTTGAAGAAGTTGCAATGCTGTCTTCATGTTTTTACTCTTGCATGAAGGTTATATAGTTCAACACACAGAAGTGGTCATAGTTGGTGGTTTATCAGCAATGGGAGTACAGCAAAGTCTAGTTTCTTAGTAAGCTGCAAAGAGGAACCAGGATCCAGCTGGTTTAGCTATATCTTTTTGCTTGAAAAGTTGACTTGCCGGACTATTTGTGCTATCCACCATGTAAATAACCACTATTTCTGCTCTGTAGTTGTTGTGGTAGAAAGAATGGTGGTGAGACATTTCTTTGAATATCAGATGCACACCTATCCATGTCTTATTGTATTTGCATTTACAATGAGTTGAATAAGATAAAAAAAGAATTCTGTTTTCCAAGAAATCAAACTGTGGGGATTTCATTATCAACCTCCACTGAAACATTTGTAACTCGTCAATGGCTACTACTGACCTACATGCACATACACACACAACGGTCAGGTGAAGGGCATAAGACTGATGTTTTAATTTGAAAGCAGATAACATGATGTTATCAGAACAAAGGGATGACAGAATGACAGCCAGAGGAAGAGGATGGAATAAGAGATGAAGATTCACAGAAAGACATCCAAATAATGACATTTTTCTGTTACAGATGCTGTTTAATGCAGACATCTATTTGTTTATACAGTATAGTGGTCACAAATATCAATATTACACACTATGATGGGTTATGTGGAATACCACAAAAGTGATGATTTACTTTAAAATGTTTTGATTCGTTGACGTGCAATACAATATAAAAATTGGAAATGCTGAATCCCAGAGATACAGCCCAAGGTTCCTGCCAACCTTTTTGTGATCAGTGCATGTGTGCTTGTAAAAAACCCTGGTGGTGGCAGAACGGGAGGGGAGGGGTTTTGAAGGCAGAAATAGAGACGATTTACTGACAGATAAACGGACAGATGGAGACAGAGAGACGGATAGGCTGGTAGGATTAGAGGAGCAGAGGTGGTGCTCTGTGGCACTGGGATATGATATACTACAAACACACCTACATGCTTTGTATGGTGAGTGCCAGTCTTTTGACGGCAGGACTAGAGCAGATTAAAACCAAGGTACAGTAATGGGCAAACAGCATGAGTGAGTTGTTGTGTACAGACCTTAGCTATTCCCTCTGTGGGTACATTTTATTGTACAAACAAGGTAGGAAGCTCAAACTAATGTGTTAGGCCTCATTTTCACTGCATGGTTTGGTTTACCTTGACTCACTTTTGATACCAGGGGTCCGTTTAAAGTAGGAGGTTCAACAAACTCTGAGTTTATTTTCCCTGAGATGGAAAACTCAAGTTTTCGGTTTCAGAACAAGAGTTGGTTCAATCAACTCAGAGTAGGTTGACTCAGAGTTGAGCATGAACGAAGCCACAATACTACGATTTACCATGGCAACAACCGCAAGCAATCGGTCACCATACGTCACGCCTATTGAGCTGAAAATATGCATGCAAGTGTACGGCGAGTACGGACTCGTAATTAGCTACTGCAGCAAAAGACAGGGCGATGGCTTGGGACAAAACTGCTGCTTGGGTCAACGCGCACGTTCCAACATACTGTTGTCAGTTAATATTTAATGTAGACACTAATCATAATCCATATGTTTTACTAATACCCAGTGGGAAAATTACATTTTAAACTGTTAGAATGCACTACACACAGGATTGAAATACACACCCATGCTCATATTTAATCACAAGATTAATATCGCCCTTAAAAACATGATACAATTGTATTGAACCTATAATGTATTTTATTCAGGTGCAATCCTGTGGAACTCCTCTTTAATGGCTCTCACTGATTTGTGTCCAGGGAATGCCACAAAAACGTTTAAAAGACATTTCAGAGCGAGGCATTTTCTCACGGCTCTGCATACAGTAGCTTTACTAATATTCTCTGCATGACCAACGTTGTATAGGAAACTGCCGTTTGCAAAAAACGTAATACTACACATCACAGAATCTGCCCAGATGTGAGAGCATGTCCACGATGAGTGAAGTTAGTGATATGAGGACGTGTGAGGTTATGTACATATGGTCCATTTGATGGACTGTGAAGAAAAACAATACCGTTCAAACAAGTAGTTATCTGGAAATGACAATATATCTAAATCAGGGCATCAATATTCTCTCCCGATGTAGGTCTAACACCCTGCAAAGTAATAGTGCTTCTTTATCAACAGGATCGTTCAGAAAAGGAGATGCCATGTTCAAGAAAAAACATGAGTAACAGAGGTCAACAATCTTATTATGTTCAACTGTCAAAACTGCGCTAAAATACTCTTGATACAATAATTGAATGAACTAGAAATGTCACGGGATCGTCCAGGACAAGAACCCAAAAGCAGACCACACAGAAGAATCAAAATTAAAGGTGGGTATTTATTAGTGAAAAAGTGTGTGGAAGGTCTGGTCCGGTTGGAGTGGTTGGAGTGGAGGCTGGAGTGGAGTCAACGGCTAGGGAGGGGGAAAGGGCGATCCAAGTGATGAGCTGTAGAAGGGGAACAGGTTGCTGGTTAGTGATATGGGGGAAAAAAAACGAAGCAAACAAACACACTGACTTTTCACAACTTGAGAAATCGAGTTTGCAGGAGCAAGACCGTACGTGGTACGCTAACGATCCGGCAGGGACTGGTTGTCTGGTCATGGCTTAAATGGTGAAGGGGATGGTAATCAGGACCGGGTGTGCAGACAGCAGCAGGTGTCGATGGTTGAACAATCAGTCAGGATGTGTTTGGGGAAACTCAGAAAAAACAACTTCAGGTTAGCGTGGCAATTTTAAAGAAACCCGGTTCAGGAAGATGAATTCCTGACAAGAAAATGCATTGGAATGCAAAAAATTGCTTGAAAATGAAATGACAAAAGCTGAAATTCTAAACATTGCTGAACGAATAGAAATAAAAAAAAGGTGAATTTAATTTAAAAATTGCTGAAATGAGAAAAGCTGAAATTAACTTGAATCAGACATTACAGTAACAATTTCCTCTTGTTTTGAAATGATGGGATTGGGGGAGAAAAAGCGAGAGAGACAGTGATTTACTCACAATCCACACCTCAAACAAATGTCCACTGGAGCAAAACTATATGCGGTAGCCAAAGAAAATGTCATTTTGAGAGACCCAAGACTCTACCGAACGCAGGACAAAAGTAAATAACTTTGGGTTCCATACCCATATGAGTCCGACCAGTATAGGCATGGCATTGTTTTGATCCAAAAATGAATCCTGAAAACTTAATATTGTGGCCGTTTGGGCAAAAGTGCCATATTTCTTTTTACTGAACTCTGACACGGCTCCTCCCGCTCCACTGTAAGAAACGCAATACACATCAATGTAAAACTCAGAAAATGGACCCAAAAACTAATGAAACATAATTAGATGACGTAATTTGTTACTTAGAAGATCCCGACAGATGCCTATATTAATTGATCAACTCAAGATTTTTGGTTCTTATTCTGGATACAAATTGAACGTGTCAAAAACCAGAAATCTTAACATTACATTTTAAACCATCTGAAAATATACAACAAATACTTAGCTTAAAATGGAGTTAAAAAAATGACGTACCTCGGTGTAACTATAACAAAAAGTATTGATGATTTATATAAAGCCAACTATACCAAAGTGGATCAAGACATTAGAAGTGACATGGAGAGGTGGGCTGTTCTCCCATTAGATTTCAGCTCACGGATAGATACTATTTAAACGAACATACTTCCAAAACTCCTCTACTGTTTTCAATCGAGATCCCTGAGAAGCAATTCAGAGCTTGGGATAAGATTATTTTAAGGTACGGCCAAAAACCAAGAATCAAATATGAAAGATTACACATTAGAAAAAATGAAGGGGGAATGTCACTACCAAACCTCAGGGCATACTTCCTAGCAGCTCAAATTAGACCATTAATATAATGGTGTACCAACGATTACCAAGAAAAGTGGAAAAATCTAGAACACCCGATTTACACTAGAGCTGTGGTTTAAAGTAATAAGGAAAAAACGATTCGAGGAGGAGCTAGGGCCCCTACGATGAATAGCCTACGATACACTTTTGTTCCCAGGTACTCTTGATCAGAGGTTTAAAAAATGGATGGCATATGGAATCATAGCATATGCACAGTTTTTAAAGATGGAAGTGTGGTAAGCTTCCAGGAGTTGAAAGATAGACCACTTCAGATATCCACAATTAAGGGATTCTTTTGACAGGGAAATGCAGAAGAAAATGAATCAAGGTAGCAAAAGAATAACTAGAATATGCATTTCCTGCTGAAAATGCGTTGGAATGCATAAATCTGAAATTAATTTCAGAAAGTTGCTTAAAATACAGAAATGAACTTGAAAGAATTGCAAAATAAAACAGAAATGGGAAAAGCTTATATGAATTTGAAAAGATACAGAAATAATAAAATAATTAAATGTATTTTTGTAGTAATTTAAGGTTTAGTACTAGTTATAGTTGTACTTGTGATAGTAGCAGTAGAAGACGTAAGTACTAGTTGTACTAGTATTTGAAAGCAATTGTGGTGTACCTATGGTTGAGGTACAGATAATCATTGAGGCTTTTATTTTGAAATAAATAATTGGGTGGGAGAGAGACTCTTTTTCATTCAAACTAAATGAACTTGGTAAATGGGCTTGTACAGCGCTTTTCTAGTCTTCTGACCACTCAAAGCGCTTTAATACTACATGACATCACTCACCCATTCATACACCCGTCGGGCAGCTTTCGTGCGTCGGCAGGCTAAATCTCCTCAGTGTGTTCCGCACCGTCGGGCGAATTTGGTCCTCGTCGGCTTTGTTACGGCCGATTCGACATGTCACATCAAACTATGAACTTGAATATTGTATAAACATTATAAATTATGAATATATTTTAACAGGGGTACACTTTCCTCAAGAGAGCTTTATTTTTGAAACCTCACAAACATTTACACATGAGTGTATGATACTGCAGGTACTTAAACGTTACCTTGCTCCCACTGATGGGCTAACCCTTGGAGCCAGAGGAAGAGGCAGCGGAGGATGGTCGGCGCAGCACGTCAAAGACAGGGCCAACTCTCCCAATCCGAAATAAGGGACACTTTCTCTGAAGTATGGTTGCTTTTTTTTCTTTGCAGCACCAGCCTCACTGCTCATTTTAACAGATTGGACAGCTCCGCTCTGGCCACCCAGCACCCGCGCACACACTGGTCTGATGCGTCACAAATTCACAAAAACCGGGAGTTTTTCACGCGTCATTGACTTAGGAGGTTGTGATTGGAAATCGGGACTGGAGCTATTCCGGACGGGACAAATCAAAATTGCCCCAATGTCCCGGGTAATACGGGACGGTTGGCAACCATAGGCACACATTTACTTCCACTCCACGACCTCGGAGGTGCTTAATCATATTTGACGTGCACCCTTTTATGCATGAAACAATTTTGCTGCAAATGTTGCATTTGCCCAGTTTTCGGTTTGTTTCGAAAAGTGTAAACACACTGTTATGCCAACTCTTCCGGTGGACGCTTCTTCGTTGGTGTTCAGCGTTTTCTTTTTCTGGTCTGCGCCGGCAGAATGAGAATCGACACTAGGAATCGAATTTTAAACTTTTGAACGATACCGGGTAAATCGCAAAGCTAGTCCCGATTCCAATCGATCCTCGATACCCAAGCCAAATAATGACACCTAAAATACATGCACACAAATCTGAGAAACAGGTTCTAAAGTCTAAAAGATGAATGCACATCTCTGGTGGAGATGAGTGTTCCTACAGATGGGAGTCTGACCATCTGGTCACCTGGTGCAGTCAAAACAACTTCAGAGCTCAACGCTGAAGACAGTAGAAATAGTAGTGGATTTCAGGAACAACCCAGCCCCTGTCACCGCAGTTTTTCTGTTTTCTGAGCTCCATCATTATCCAGGACCTCAAGTGCAGGCTGAACATCAGCTCCATCACTAAGAAGCTTAGACAGATTGACCCTTGACAAAAATGGTTTGTCCCTCTGGTAGGTCCATCAGGTCCCCCACTGACTGACTCCCTTTATACTCCACATCTAAATACACTGACATTTTAACGTATGGTTATGTTGGAATGCCTTTGCACTTTTTTCATTTTTATTTCATTGGATATTTAATTGTAATTAAAAGTCAATAGTTTGGTCCATGAGCAACAACCTTTGAAATTAGAAGTCTGCTAAAAATATGTGAGATCTCTTAAAATTCCTGTGTTCCTTGATCAGCAGAAACTGAATATGTGAGTAAATATTGAATGAATTGGCATCATTATTCAATTAATCAGTATTGTTCTTCACTGATAATTCACAAAAATTAAGCCTCTTTGTCGTAACTTGCAGAGAATGATTTGGCAAAACTAAAGAAGTTAAGATTGAGTGGAATTTCTTTTGACATTGTCTTCAAATAGATAAATGTTGTGAAATGAAGAACATCTTTGAGTCTCATTTCAGAAGGAAGAATTTTCACAAATTAGACTAGGGTTTTTATATGATTGATTCTCCATCTTGATCAAATATATGGAGAGATAAAATTCTTTTTACATAATCTTTTGTCATCTCAATTTCCTCCAAAACATGAATGTTAATATATACATATTCCCAGTGCTCAAGAGAAACCATGATCATATTCTAAATTATTTAAAAAGGATGTCACATCAGAATTTCAAAACATACAGCCGTTGCCGTAAAGTTTTGAGAATGCCACATGTATTGGTTTTCACAAAGTGTTTGCATCAGTGTTCTGACTCTTTGGTATACTGAAGTATAATTACAAGCATGTAATGAGTGTCAATAGATTTTATTGACAATTACATAGAGTTCATGCAAAGAGTCAATATTTGCAGTGTTGACCCTTCTTTTTCAAGACCTCTGCAATTCGTCCCGGCATGCTGTCAATCAACTTCTGGGCCACATCCTGACTGATGGCTGCCCATTCCTGCATAATCAATGCTTGGAGCTTGTCAGAATTTGTGGGTTTTTGTTTGTCCACCCGCCTCTTGAGGGTTGATATTGATATTTTTCATGGAGAGAAGTGGCTTCCTGTCTGCCCTTCTTGACACAAGGCCATCCTCCAAAAGTCTTCGCTTCACTGTGCGTGCAGATGCACTCACACCTGCCTGCTGCCACTCCTGAGCAAGCTCTGCATTGGTGGTGTCCCGATGGCTCAGCTGCATCAACTTTAGGAGACAATCCTGGCGCTTACTGGACTTTCTTTGGCGACCTGAAGCCTTCTTCACAACAATTGAACCGCATTCCTTGAAGTTCTTGATGATCCGATAAATAGTAGATTTAGGTGCAATTAATTGCAATTTATCTGAATCACTCTTCATTCTTCTGGAGTACATGCAAATTGCGATCATAAAAAGTGAGGCAGCAGACTTTGTGAAAATTTATATTTGTGCCATTCTCAAAACTTTTGGCCACGGCTGTACATAATCCAATAATTCATAAATGAGACTGACTCATTCAATCAGTGGGGATTGTTCCTTCACTAAAGACTGTTGTGGCTGTATATGCGACCCAGCACACAGATTCACCACAGGGCACCAACAGGCAGTTTGAATAATTTAATGACAGCAAAACTCAAAGGTAAGTGAACAACGGAGGCTGCGTACGGACAGAGCTCTATGGTGGGAACCAAGCGGGGATGTCAGAGCGGTGGGAGGCAGGCGGCACGGTAGGGAAGGAACGGGTGAGTAGCGGGATCACGTGGAGGAATGTAACATTCTGGCGCTGGAGAGGTAAAGAGCCCGGGTCTAAATACTGCAGGGGTGAAATCATGGGATTGCTCAGCTGTGCCGAATGGATGGCCACGCCTTTTGTGGGTCGAGTCAGACAGCACAGACAGACACACAGGGGAAAATGGAGATCGAAACACACATGATGGGGGAAAAACGGCAGCTGACCCACAACAAAGACACAGACTACCGTACTAATACTCATTGTTTTGAAATAGCTAATGAGAGAAAGTGCCTCTTCTCTGATAGTATTAAGTACTTTGCCCCTATATTTTTGTATAAGTACTGCCGTCATGTATACAGACACAAACTCTCAATGTCTCTACAGCTGATCCAGCTCTGATTGGGCTTAAGATGCAAGAAGAATATGCAAGTGTGAAAAGGTGATGCACATGTCAGCTTCTCTGACTAAGTAAATGTGGTGTATCAGACTGTGTTACAGTGTGTGAAAGCAGAGCAGGGCAAGGAACCACTGAGGAGAGTAGGCCAGCTGGTGTGTTCTTTTAATGACTGTGGGATTTATTCAATAAACTGTTTGGTTCTTAATTAATGACCTAATTAGACATCCTTCCTCTCACTGCCACCCAACCACACACACAAACACATGTGATGCAATGGAGGTGGTGACCTTGCGATAACCTGTGTTATTGTTCAATGACCATTCCCAAACCATCTGAAACACACACACACACACACACAGACACACTGCCATCGATCGTGCGGGCGGGTGTTCCTGAACGGATTGGCTGTCAGCGGAACAGTCTCGCCAAACTCACTTAACATTCCCTGCCCAGCAGCAGGCTCAGTTCAAGACTAGCTGGTGCACATAGTGGAGCACTTACTAGCTACTTACATTTTCTAACCTGCAGAAGCGGTGCAAAGTATTTCATGAAAAGAAACTTAACAACCAAACATCTAATAATTTTGTCGAATTCATTGAAATAGATGCTATTTTTGGTTTTAGCCTCTCAAATCTAAGTATTTGTTGCATTTCTGTTTCCTATTATTGTGAATGTGTGAATATCTCTAGTTTGAACATATGACCTTTGTGTGACCTATGTCTATGTAATTATGAGGCTATGACAATAGACCTGAAGGTTTCTGGGTCAGTTGCCACTTATGAAATGTAGTTTACAGACCAATATGTGTTGCTTATGAAGCTGTAATGAAAGTTTAACTGAACAGTCTTTACACTCCTCTCTTTTGCCCCATCCAATCATTTTTAACACAAATACTATGTTATTTATATCTAATGAATATATTTAAAATAAACAATGCTCTTTGAGTGATTAAGGAATGTATATGAAGCCAATCACTATGATTCTGTTTATTTGGTTGTTTCATAGCACAATGTTCTCCATTTAATAAAAGCATGATTTTATTCAACTGAAGTACTTCAGTGTTGAACTGGGTTTCGCTGCCATCTTGTGAATAACCAAACCACTGCAACCAGAAATGTTAATATTTAACGCAATCTCAGTTTACAGTTTTTCTCGATTGCTAAAACACATTTCTCGAAAGCAGCTCACCTTTTCTCTTAAACTGTGAACACACAACTCAATTTTCAAGCTACATTTGCAAAACCTCAGACACTTCTTGCAAAACCAAACTTTCACCTCAAAACAGTTCAATCTGTGCTCAAAACTGAACTATGTTGTCAAATCGTGCCCCGAGTCAATCAAAATTAAAAAAACTACTGAACAGTCACTAAACACTACGTAGAAAAATAGAAAACACAATACTCAGGACATGAAGCTGGTGAAATAAATGTTTATTGTTCACTGTAGGCAAAATGCAAGTTGCAAGAAAAAAGAAAAAAAAAAGTGCATTTAGCACTTGTACAAAAAGACAAAACAGAAATCTTGTGCATTTACATGTACTGTATCACTTTTAAAAACAAACAGAAATCATACGTGCTTACCACTTGTGTACATGTTAACTTATAGATATAAGAAACGGAAGCCGAATATAGGTTAATAATATTTATTACAAATGGGTCTAATCCGACCCCACATACACAGACACACTGCAGGCTCCGAGCGCCCCGAGTTACCCTGCAACACACCGCGGTCAAACCCGCTTAGCACGGCACAGCACACCTGTGTATAAGGCCAACCACGGCAAATCAGGGCACACACTGCAAGCACCCCCCCTTCAGTTCACACTATAGGTCAGGGTTTGCCCGGAGCACTGCAGGAGGTGTACCTTGGAATGTGGAGAAAGTGATCAGAAAACAAACAAACTAACAAACAAAAACTTAAAGTGGTTAGTCCGCTCTTACATCTAAAACACGCAAAGAAAACAAAATACAATGGACCAGGAGCGGACTAACCGCTGAAAACAAAACTAACAAAAGGACAGCAGGTAGCGGGATAATAACTGAAACACAAAGATACACAATTACCAACAATGACCTTTTAATTCATACTTTAATTTAATTAAAAACCCAACATACCTGCTGCATCAAACTCACACCCATTCATTCCCTCTTTGCCCGGATCGGTGCCTCTCCTCCCGATCCTGTCATGCAAAACTCCATTAAAATCTACCACCCGTACATAAGAAAGAATAAACAAACGTATTTACAAATCAAGAGAGAATGGAGCTGTCTCACCACTACTGGGGGCCCAACCATACCCTTGCCACCCAACAGGAAACTGGCACTTCATGGCAAAGTGCCACTTCCCCTTTTATAGGTGCACCGCCTTGACCCCACAGCGCCACCACATGGTGCCACCTGCTACATACAGTAAGCCTATGAATACTGTAAATATAAAGTACAAAAAATACAAATAAGTGAATTATTCAGCCACAGCATTATGTCTCCGTACTGGGTCAGGCCACAGGACTTCATCCACATCACAGGCCACATTTTGTCTGGCCAGGCAACGGGGAAAAAAAACCCTGGCATGCCGTATCCAGGCTTGGCATGCCTCCACACCTATGTCAACACAGGCAAGTCCCATGGCTTGCAGGAGATTTACCCTGGTGTAAGGTTGGCGTTCATATACCTTCCACCGCCATGAGGAGAAGAATTCCTCAATGGGGTTTAGGAAAGGGGAGTACGGTGGAAGGCAAAGATTGATAAAATCTTGGTTCATATTGAACCACTCTCTAACCTGGAGGGCTCTGTGAAAACTCACATTATCCCAAACAACCACATAGATGGGATGCTCATCCTGCTGCCCCAACAGAGCCTCTCGCATGTTATTGAGGAAAATGAGGAGCTGGTGAGTGTTGTAGGGCCCCAGGTTGGCATGATGGTGGACAACCCCATGATTGCTGATGGCAGCACATAATGTGACATTGCCACCACGCTGCCCAGGAACACCAACAATGGCCCGATGGCCAATCACATTACGGCCTCTCCTTCTCCTTTTGGTGAGATTAAACCCAGCTTCATCCATATAGATGTATTCATGGGGTCTTTCCATTGCATCCAGTTCAAAAACCCTCTGTAGAAATTGATATAGTTCTGTAAGTGATACGGAAAGTGATTTAGGCCACTACAGTAAATCACTACAGTAATCAACATTGAATGTGTCTGGATGTATGCCAACCTCTACATACTGGAATCTTTGCTCCTTTACTCTGTCTGAGTTGCGGCAACAGGTGAGCTCTTCTGTTTTGGAGCAATGGATGACAACATTAGAAACAGAGCCACAGGAGTGAGAGTCAGAGGAGGACGAGGACGAGGACTGGGAGGACAAGGACCGTTAACTCTGATGAGATCCGAGTCACTTTGGTTGACCAAAGCTATGGAGGAATTCTTTTCTGCCTGGAGATGGTAAGTGTATGTCCACAAACGCATATAACCCTTCTCTAAGCTATGGAAGACACATGTGGAGATAAAGCAGTTGATGCTTTTCATGGCTGGATTCGACATGCTGAGCGATATTTTCCCCACTGCTTGGCCAGGGAAAACATTGCTTGTGATGTGGATGAGGTTCTGTGGAACAGACCTGAACAGAAGAGAGGATGCAGTATAGTTTTTACTGTAACTGTATACAGTAAATTCTTCTGTTGTTTTGTATGTAGACCACTGTATGTGTAACTTTGTGTTGGTTGGAATGTACACTGTGTGCATTGTTTTTGTGGGGAAAATAAAATATATTTGTTACTGTGTATTTGTGTGTTCTGAGTATTAAAACAATATTCTAAAATATTTTACAACACATATGTATGTACTCTCTGTAGTAAGTGTAACACTGAACAAAAAAAAAGGTCAAAGTCGTTATGATGAATGGAGAAGTTTTTTTCCATTCATCATAGTGTTTTAAATTGAGCACATCAGTGTTCAACTGGTTCTTATAAAAGTCTATTCATTTGATGGTTTGTGTTTGTCATTTGAAAACAAAATACCATTTTGAGAAGAAATTACATTGTTTTGAATGAAAAGTTTAATTTTGCAGGAGTATTGAGGGGTTTTGCCCATTATGTGTGTGCTTTTTGATTTGTGTGTAGAGTTCTGAGAGTATGAGGCATGCTTTAGGAAAATGTGTGTAAACAATCAAGAAAAACTGTAAGCGCCCTTTCATTGCTGTTGCTAGACAGATTGAAACAGGTCCGTGCACGTATGACTGCAGGACTGAATACTCCTGTCACAAATAAACATTGTCATATTGCTTTGATTGAAGTCTCAAGTCTGGTCCTTGCTTTGCATTCACGACAAATCCATTGCTCCAAAACAGAAGAGCTCACCTGTTGCCCTTTTATGCCAAAGTGCTGATTGCTAATTGTAACACTGTGTGACAGGTGAGAAAAACTGTAATAAATTAAATACAGGTACAGGTGTGTGATGAACAAAGTTAACAAATAAGAGGTGCTGGAATTAGTGTCAATCAAGTTTTACCCTGGATGACAGTTCCACTGAGTAGAAAATCATGTCCCAATGCGTTTTCATCCTAAATGAATATATTCAGGCTAGAACTGGATATCCACACTATTAATGAACAAATTAAAGTCACCGTTTCCTGACCTGGCAGGTTTTTAGCTAACTCTCTGGGAAAAAATATTGATAAAAAATTATCCTGTAAGGTTTTCAGGTAATTTAACGGTGTTAAAGTAGGCGTTAGCTCTTTACGTTCGAGCCAAATACTGTTTAAAATTATGAAAGTTGTCACACATACGTCCACATCATAGTTTATTTTTCATCTTCACTGGGTGTTCACATCATAGTCTATTCATCTCCACTGCATGTTCACTAACTCTCCTGTCATTTCAGATCCTCCCACCTCGTCACCTGATTTCCTGCACCTGGTTCTCCTCACCCTCACCTGTGGTGCCTCCCCTCGTCAGTCACTCACTATTCAAGCCAGTCACATCCTGTTGCTCACTGCCAGATTGTCTTGTGTGTTCTACCAAGTCTTCCAGCGTATCCCGAAGTTATCCTGTTTTCCTTGATCCCGAACTTGTCTGTTCCTCGACCCCGATTTACCTGCCTGCCCCGTTTGGATTTGTCTGCCTGTCTGTGTGCCATCCTGGTTCTGACCCTGCCTGTCCTCGTCTGCGGATTACCTGCCTGCCCCTCTGGACTTGTTTGCCTCCCGACGGATCTCCCGGTTTTGACCCTGCCTGAACTTTGATTAAAACCTTCCTGTCTTGTCCATCGTGTACGAGTCGTGCATTTGGGTTCTCCCGTACTCCGGTATCAGTAACCGTAACAATTTTCAAAACCACAGTCTGTAAAAGGACGCTAACGCCGGTGAATTAGCTGTGCGCTGCTGTAGGCATGACCTGGAAGGACGTCCATCGTCATTGTAAACGTTTGTTTTTCAACAGTCTTACCACTTTCTCTCTTCAAAGTAACTTTCCTGCAGTAGTTAGACATGTAAAATTCATATATATTCATGAGATTTGACGCGTAGATTTGTTGACATATATGAATTAGCATCACTTACGTTTTGCGGGCAATCAACAAAAAAAGGCCGGTGTTACGTGCCTACTGGTTTTTGAACCTACTGGTTTGGCTACGCGTGCGTGTTTGTTTCCCCCCGACAGCGGCAGACAACATCTGCCTCGGTCACCTGATTCGTCACACATTCGCAAACATGCTGAAAATGTTCAAAATGCATCCCATATCCGATGCAGCGATTATGATTGTATAACTGAGCACTACATCACTGCCACGTATAAAGAAATAAATAAAAGAACATACATTTATTAAAATATCGCCCCAACCTGGATTTGAACCCATGCAGTCGAGCAAAACAGCAGCACTTTAGAGACGGCAGCGCTACACCGTCTGCCGACCGAGCTTTCAAGTACCACTGCTGATTTCAATACTTATCATAAAATTGCACATCGTCAGTGGCAAGAAAACCTTTTGGTTCAGGGTGAGCCAAGACAACTGGTTTGGTGGGCGTATCATGGAACACATC
The DNA here is from genome assembly GCF_949316345.1 of Pungitius pungitius. Taxonomy (NCBI): domain Eukaryota; kingdom Metazoa; phylum Chordata; class Actinopteri; order Perciformes; family Gasterosteidae; genus Pungitius; species Pungitius pungitius. The sequence goes on along the minus strand of NC_084901.1, from coordinate 24,398,996 downwards.
CAAACATGTGTATCGATAGGCTTCACGGGTTCGAATCCAGGTTGGGGCGATCTTTTAATAAATGTATGTTCTTTTATTTATTTCTTTATACGTGGCAGTGATGTAGTGCTCAGTTATACAATCATAATCGCTGCATCGGATATGGGATGCATTTTGAACATTTTCAGCATGTTTGCGAATGTGTGACGAATCAGGTGACCGAGGCAGACAACATCTGCCGCTGTCGGGGGGAAACAAACACGCACGCGTAGCCAAACCAGTAGGTTCAAAAACCAGTACGCACGTAACACCGGAAACAGCGTCAAATTACGAGTGTCCAGATCAGGCATGTGTTTCGCCGTCCGCGATGGGATACAGTGATGTTACATCTCCATACAATAGTTCCGCTTTAAAGTGATTTGAGAAACATCATCCATCCTAAAACCTTATCTCAAAACTATAACATCTTTTAATTCCTTCACCTTGGAAAAGTTGAACCATCCTTTGTCGGCCAGCATGTGGCAGTGATGTTTCCTTAAAGGCAGTAACCCGTTAACGGGAAGAAGACGAAGAAGAAGGGAAGGCAAAGAAGAACCATAGCAACGATTGAAACAAAAATGGAGTTATCCGCCGCTGTGTTTTGGTCCATTTCAAACATTTTCTCTTTATTTCTCTTGTTTACTGCCGTGACAAACTCTAGCTTGAATACGACATATAATGACCAGAACGTAATACATCATGTTACAGACAACCACACAACCACACAGCCGATAGAGTTGTATTCGACAATCCCGCAAACACCGATGTCCAGCAGCACGGAGAGGCCCGGTGAGCCGACAACGCCCGCTGAGCCCCTACCCGTCTCCGGCCGCCTGCTCGCTCCTGGTACCACAGGTAATTTGTGGCTACCGCAGTGTACTCCTCAATTAATAACTTTACGTCACATAACTAACGTTAAACAGCATACACTGTTTTACAAAGCCATTCTCTAAGTTATTGTGGGGTCGGTTAGCCGTAACCGTCTTCCTTACACATAAAATGACCTGCTTAACGTTAATCTGTCTGGCTCATAGCTAAAATACAACTTTATTACCAATATGTTTTTTAATAGTGTAAGGTTGTAAAATACCACCAATAGGCCTTCATTTGTATTGTTTTCATCGGGTTGCACACAGGGTTCGAAATGACTTAAGACTCTTGGGGGGGTCCCTTAAAATGTAACTCTAAAAAAAGACCTTACCATACCATACCTTGCTACACTATATACTGCAGGCAAAATTATATTGACATATTTTGAAGGTGGGATAATGGTGTTGGGATGTTTTTCATGGTTTAGGCTAGTCCCAGTATTGTAGTGGTGTCTGGAGAAGTGGATTGGCTATAATCAAACAGGTAATCCTCTATTTCTGGAGCAACAAAGTTACAGCACCTTATATAAATCCCTGACATGACAAAGTGGATAACAGGTCATTCTTTCCTTGAGCAAGGAAGTTAACTAAGTTACATAAATCCACCAGGTGTACAACTGGCGTTTCTCATCCCTTATGTTAATGGAATTTGTAAAACAACTAGCCGCTGGATTGAATAATAATGATGTCTATAAAGACTGTTCCTGGCATCTAAATAGGGCACCGAAATCAGAGTTGCTATTCGGTCCGGTAGATAACGGCCCTTAAGACACGTGTACCATAAAGGAAAACCTGTGAATCTCCATAGCTCACTGCGTAGAGCAGTGGGCTCGTTGGCTTTAGGATGTTTTGACCCACGGGGTTTGGATCCCGATCGTTCCGATCTTTTTTGAATTATATTTCCTTGAATATGTGTTTTCATACGTGGTTGTGATGTTGTTCTCACTTATACAATCGTGAACGCTGCAATGGATTCGTGATGTGTTTTGTAGATTCTCAGCCATATGTTTGTGAATGTGCTGCTGTTAGCTGGCAGGTTGTTTGGCTTCATACACATACAGCAAGATACGTTGACAAACGCACTCTTCTAATCATTACGTTACACTGTGTATCTAAGTTACTTAATGAGACTTTTGATATAGGAACGTAAACTCCAAATATTTTACTAGAATAAGCAATTATTATGGAGATATAAACATAATCGAAGCACCTACAGGATTTTCATTAGGGATTTCACTCTTTGTGACGCTTCAATTTTGCCGCGTTCAACAATAACCTACGTGTCTGCGGCATAGACTGTACTGTTTACGCCGGAGGACCACAACAACAATCTGTGATGCTATTAGCTGCCCTGATTGCTGCCCAATCGCGCTAGGAATATAAAAAAATTATTGTTATAAATATAAAACGTCACTAAAGACCTTTTCACAATCATTTTTAATGTTAAAAATATTTGTCGGGGACCCCCCAAAATCTAAAAATAAATTCCTATAGTCCCTAATGACTTATAGGGGGTCCGGGACCCCCCCAGACCCACCTCATTTCGAACCCTGGTTGCACAGGACTGACCCTGGATCTATGACGGAGGTATCATTGAGATGTATCAACGTTACATTTTGACGGAGCTCTTTCATTTTAACCGGCGCAGCTTTTCAAACCTTACATGCAAGAACAATATGTAAACACTGCCTCTATCAATGCACAAAAACATACAGAAAATATATTATTTTTAGAAAACAGCCAAACACAAGTCCTGAATAGCTTAACACAATGTACATGCTGATGCATAATGGACATGGAATGTATATTTCGGAAGTAAACAGCAGACCCACACCAAGGTGAATAAACAGGCTTTGTTTGGGTGTCTGTGTCTAACCTGAGCGTTTCTGTGTGTTTCAGTTGGAAGCTTGTGTCCCTGTGACAAGCTTATGAATGTGTGTGACATCAACTGCTGCTGTGACAGAGCATGTAATAAGGAGATTGCTCTGTTCACTGGCTGCTCAGTTGACACTATCAGGCAAGTCTCTGGCCCCAAAGCGGATTTGGGGGGTTTGCTTCTCAAGAGAATGTTGGCTTTTGCAGTCGGTTTGAAAAGATATTTGTCAAACAATGGACAAATAAAGTCCAGATAACAACATTGGAGTGAAGTAGAAATACCTGTAAATTCAGCTAACATTGTAAATTCAGTAGGGTGTACATTTCTACACAGTAAACCACAACTTCTGAACAGAAATGTTTGCCATGGTTTACTCTTGAGAGTTTTCTCTCCCGACTAGTTAGTCAATTCGCTTCATACGTGCCGGAAAGGGGATGCCTGGCCTGTATCCGTAAAGACAAGCTAATATTTTAACTTTGGCGAAAAAGGGATTTATTCGCTTCTCTACTTTCGCTTTTTTGCGTCCCGTCTTTGAATCCTTTGCGCCCGCCTGTTGGAAATTTGCTTCCTCCGTGTGACCAGCTTTGCAGACAGTGCCCAGAATAGTATTTATCCCATTCCTCGTTTATTTTTTTTTATCCCACTTAAATGTTTCAGATCAAACAAATTTTTCTATTAGAAAAAGATTAGCTGAGTAAATAAATGCTGTAGACCAAGGGTGTCAAACTCATTTCAGGTTCGGGCCAGATACTGCCCACTTCAATAGAATTTGGGCCACTGATCCAAACGGCGAACGGCATGGCCGAAGGTTCGCTGACTGACGGTGACGGCTGTCACCCGGCGTATGCACTCCGGCGGCGGGCCGCACTGGACACCCCGTCACCAAAAGTTATACCGCTTATTTTCATATATTGTCCAATAAGTCGATATATTGATTACTGCAACAGGCCTAACTGTGCCCGACTGCCTTTTTGTGGTGGTGGCTGGCATGTTGCTGGATGTTGATGTTCTGGCTCATAGGTTTTGTCAATGCAGACATAAAATCTGTGCTCGGACTTTGTGTGTCCAGGGCTGCGGTTTATGATGGGAAATGAGTGTTTTGAGAGTTGGCTGTTAAGTACTTTTTTGGGCTTTCAAACAAGTTTTTTTTTTTTAATCCTTAAATATCCTATTGAAAATAGGGAGAAAAAAACCTGCCCAACTTGTTAGGTTTAATGATGCAGCCGCAAATCCCCAAAAATATCAGTGCCCCTCGAGCTGTGCCACCATTCCAGTAGTCTTCAAACTATACTAAAGACTGCACAAGAATCCACCTTGAAAATATTATCAGTTTACCACTCTGAAATAGCTTTAAGCAAAAAATGGTGTGACACTAACCATCCCCCGTTGAATTCCTAAGACTGAGGAGGTGGTCATTGAACCTAGAGATGTAGGTGATCTTCGGTGAGAAGCAATATGATATTTGTCTGAATACAATATATGCTCTTGCTTATCATTTCTATTTCTTATTTTTCTGCAGTGGCAAAAAGCAGCTGTGCAGCAATGTGGTTGTGACTTACTCTTTAGAGAGCAGGTTTAATGGCTACTCAGAGCTTTATTCATTTGTCCGGAAGGAGATTAATCATGACATCTTCTGCATTCAGTCACAGAACCGTAAGTCATTCATTGCCTTTTGCTATGATCTAAAATGAATCAGGACATTTTAGGAAAATATAAATTACTGAAGTTTTAAAATATTTACTGGATTAAAAAAAACATGACATGGATTGTTTGGATTTTTTAAAGTGTGGATGTTTGAATCTACAATCACTGTATGGGGTGTAGAGTGATTTGGTGACACAAGAGGAAAGTAATGTATAACTGGGGACAAGTACAGAAGCCAAATGTATTTTAGACACCTATAGAATATCTGTATCAGTTGTAGTGTACGCTATACGTAATTAGAATAGTTTACCTTTAACTAATACTCTTTAAAACCAGTATACTTTATATAAAATATATAGTATTTTAAATATATAGTTTGATTGAAGCGGTGGTAGCAGGCCTAGCTCTGTGTCCTGCCTGTTAAATTAGTGTTTTTCTTAAGTCAGGCAGCTATGAAGAGCGCATAGATGGATATATCAATATCATACATTGTCTAAAGAAGAATACCTAAACCCCACTTTCATATATCCAAACCATACATGTAATGCAGAATTTAAAGAATTTGGCTGGTGACATTTTTTAAATCCCATAGTTTATTAATCAGAATTGAATTGTACAGCTACTTGGAGGTACACTATGCTGCGATGTAACAACTACTTTACTCCTGCTCCAAGTTTGTCTCATTTGCTGACATTTTTTTCTGTCTAGGTGTTGATGGATTATCTCACCCGTCTCCTGCTCTTCCAACTGAAAGCAACTTTGACTCACTCTTTGACAAGTACATCAGGTTTTATTTTGGTTCAGAGACCCCTGTAAAGCGCCAGAGCCTGTCAGGGTACCAGGCAAGTCTCTGTCTTGAACTGTTAATCCACCTCCATTTGTCTCAGATTATTAATTCTCTGCCGATGGTTTATGATTTCAGTGTGGGGATGTGATGGTGACAGCAGGAGAGAGTGGACAGGGAGGGATATTCCAGCTACCAGCTCCTTTAATCACTTCTGACTGTGTGGACAACAGTCCTGCAGGTAACTTCTACCCAATGCAACATGGTATAACGTGATGTAATTTCACACAATTTTTAAGTGAGAGAACTGTGTGATGTTCATCGGGCAATGATGAATGCTGAAACATATTGTTACTGTAATTAAATATATTCAATCAAAAGGGCACTGGGTTTGCAATCTCGCCCAATGACAATTGCTGAATCAAACACAACGCAGCACAGAAAACGCAGGGGGAAGAACAGTTGGCCGGGCAATAACGGCAAAATACAGTGCTTCTGAAAAGTATCCACAGAACTTAACTTTTTCCACATAGTGTTATGTTACAGCCATATTCCAAAATATTTTTGCTTCAAATTGTCCCATAATGACAAAGTGAAAAAAGCGTAACCTATTTTTTCTAATATATTAAAAATAAAGAATTCAAATATAACAAATAATAATAATGTACATAAGTATTTACAGCCTTTATTCTCAGCAGTTGCTGTAACACAGTTACTACAGTGTTACTAGAGGACAAAAAAACCCTGCAAGGAGTTGGTCCTCGCACCTATGTGCAATTTCTCGCTCTTGGTGAAACAGCCCTGAAATTTGTCAAATCGACTTCTCTTGTTCTGGTAGATTTATTTGTCAGATCACAGGTCAAATAACAGCGCTGCGTTTGCAAAGGCAGGATCAGTTCTGTCGGCCCACAGGCCGGAAGAACAACTGACTAACATCAGGAAGAACTTCTTGTTAGATATAAAAGGAAAGATTTCTATTGGCCCTTAACTGGCGTTGAGGAAGAGCAGGTCCTCCCGCCGCAACACAAGATCCAATCAGATACAATGTGTGGTCTCCTAACATTGATGTAAGCATAACGAACAAAACGTGAGTGTTGTATGGTGCTTGGTGTGTCTCTCAACTCTCATCCTTATCAGATCTGTGTCTGCCTAGTTGGCACTTTCAGCTTTGCCCTCTGACCTTGCCAGTACAAGACAGTGACTCCCTAAATGCACTATGAAAAAGCTTTTGATTATCAGGCTCTCCAGCTTTCAGCTATTAGGCCTTTTCAAGGCACTTTCTGGACAAACTCTCGTCAGGGTGACCAGAGAAGTCCAGCTACCCCAGTCCTCACTCCCGGCCTTTGGAGCCCCACAAGAAAGAAAGGTCCTTCAACCCTTTTGATCTGAAGATGTTGGGTCTTTTCTGGGAAAATTTGAGAGTGATCTGATTAATCTATTTAATTCAATGCATTTTATTTTGTATAGCCCAAAATTTGCAAATTACAGATTTGCCTCAGAGGGCTTTACAGTCTGTACACATGCGACATCCTCTGTCCCAAAACCCTCACATCGTATTAGTTGGCTGAGCGGGGTAGTCACTCTGGTGCTCTCTGCCCCGCTGCTGCGAGCGCCATACAGACTTACTAATATAATGATGTCATTGTGGAACTGCCGTGCATGGAAAAAAACAACAACCCCAAGAATGTCATAATTCTTTTGTGGATTTTATTTTTTAATTGCACGCCTTTTCAAGGTGGGGGAGTGAGTAATTTCTAGGGTGGCGTTCCCCTGTAATAATGGTAGGGATAATGTCATATGAAAAAATGGCGCAGATTAGATCATGTATGGCCGAGTTCTCTGGGAGGACTTCTGTCTTTTTGGGGGCGCTGTAGAGACGTTTCTTTATACCCAATTGTGAGACCCCAAAAATACAAATTTTTAAAAAAATGGCCTACTTCCGGTTCGGTTTCCAGCATGGTCCCAAGAGACTCTTTTCAGTTTTGTTCAGTCAGTACACTGTAAAGAATTTCCCCATTAATTTACAGTATTTAATTTAAGTGTTACCTAGGGAGGAAGGAGAGGTAGCATACTGCATCCTGGTGTTCTTTTTTTCCAATGTCCAATGTGGAAATATGCAGACGACCACATAAAGTCCCACTCAAAGTCCAAGAGGTTTATTAGGGTGGCCAAATGGGGATTGAAACTTGCTGTCCTTTCTGGACCAGCTTGCCTGTCCTTGTAAACACCACCGTCTGCTGGTTATCCGTTGTCCCTTTTTCTGGGTTCAGCCCAAGGAAGCGCTAAAATGCAATAAAAGAGAAGGCATATTAGGTGTTGTATTGCACTTAGTACTGAATCCTTATGAAATAAAATTAAAAGAAATACTTCTTTTCATTATAGTGACCTACTAATGAGAGAATATTATTCTCATCTAACATAACGTGTAAATATTTCATTTATATGAAATAAAATTGGCCTCTATGTAACACTCCAGCACTCTCACATAACCCTACTTAGATTTCGCAACATGAATAAAGGACCATATCTTACCTGGAAGATTTTGCACGGACAATCGTAAAGTAAGAAACAAAAGGCTCTGAGTCAAATATGTCTTTCTCCGTTTATTTCCTTGCAAGGGAAGGAAGGTCACAACAGCTACGTGCTCTGCAGACTGTCAAGAACCTCTTTGCCCCATAACAGAACGAGGCAGTTCTTATACCTAAGTTCAGTCATCGGTGGCGTCAACAGAAACCTTGACCACCTTGTTGAGTATCTACAGCCAGGATACTGGGGACATCTAATCCATGTAAGATACGTCAGTTCTTTGACCATGGACTCGCCCTCCCACTACTTGAAAACAAATCTGGTTATACACATATGACCCACTTTGTTTAGTCTCTACAGCTAGGACGCTGGAGACATTTATCAGTGTGGAACACTTCAGCTCTTATACCATGGCCTTTCTATCTCAGCACTTGCAATTAATAAACTGGTTATACAAATGAAGCATTTTAGAGGCGTTACATATATTTTTGCCATTACATTCCACTCTTTTGATTACACAATAATCACACACTATGCATCACTTTAGGATGCCTATTCTAAAACATTTACCATCTGATATTTACCATATCAAATATCATAAACATGTACATCCGGACATCGCTCACAAAACTTGGCCTGTCACAGAACAAAAACTCTAAAAAACCCTCCAAAATGGGGGAAAATAGGAAGAAATCTGTTAAGAGAAGAAAAGACTCGAAACCTTCTCCCAGGATTGAGCATTACACCCCAGATGGCATGTGTACAGTATAACCATTTACTTATTGGAAAATAAAAAAAATGTTTAAATCACAATACTGGAACTTAATCTAAGTACAATCACACAATATAGAAAGAATATGTGGAAATACAGAGAAATTCTCACTCCTTCATTTATCAGATGATCCAGAACACAAATGTACCTCTGTCCAAAAGAGGACAGACTTTCTGTCGTACTACGGTGGAACAACTAAACTAATTGACTGATTGCATAAAACCAAGAAATAAAAGGAGAATTTCACATGGATCACTTTGATGTGTCTATAAAAAAAACATATCTTACAACATGCTGTCTACTATTTCTGCCAATACAGAAAATAGCTTCATTGATCATTTCATATTCAAATAAGGCCATTGAGGCCTCGATATAAACGGTCAGGGGATCGAGATGATCCCCCCCAGCATGCTGCAGTTTTCCCCAATTCTCATCGTCCTGTTGAGAATTCTGTTGGTTCAAATTGGTTAGTCACGGTAGCATCCCGCCGACGCTGCTGTACCTAGCGAGGAGCGATACAGCCACTGCGATCAGAATAAACAGTGATAATGCCAAATTCTTTGCCTTGCCGAACTGTGATTCCAGCATTCTACTGGAAGGATGTGTGTACTTTTATGTGTTCAATTTGTAAATCATACTCTAAAGTTAACTCACCCATTGGGGTGTGATTTGTGTTGAGTGTGTTAATCCGTTACTCGGGTCCACCTCGCCCTCCCCCGCTGCTCCTCCCCCTTTCTTCGTCCTTGGTGCAGCTCCTCTGCTCTGCTCTCGTTAGGGCTCTTACTTTGTCAGCTTGGAATCGTTTGTGAAGACAAAACTGTCTTTGTTTGTTCTCCAAAAGTTCTGCTTCCTTGACGTTTTGATCTCATTACAACATCCAAAAGAGTAAAAGTTCTCTTTAGTTCTGTGAATCTTCAGACTCGCCAAATGAGTCCTGGTTTCTTTGCTCGTCAGACTCCTGTCGTCTCTTGTTCAGATCGTCCAAGCATTTCGTAATGTTCCTTGATGGGGCTCTAGTTGTTGGTTCTTCTTTTCTTCCTTGGTGTGGTGTGGTGGGAGGTTGGCAGTACGGCGGGAGATCACAGCGGGTGGCAAAGCGGAGTCCAGTTCAGAAACCACTGGAACATGTTCCTCGTATGATAAAAACAAAAACCACAAAGTTCAGTCAGACATCTCCTATCAATTTCAGAGATTCTTAGTTTTTTCCCTTTTATTGTACAGTTTCTTCCCTAATTATCTTTCTTATTTAGGAATTGTGCTTCGGTTAAAAAAAAAATATATATATATATATATAAATATAAATATATATATATGCGTGTGTCTATGTATCCATTTCTATTTCTGTTACCATTAATCCAAAAAAATCAAAATATTTGTAAGTCCAATCGTGGTCTAGGTGGCATCATTGCTCACCAATCCCTGCGTTGCAGATCCACCACTGAGCTACAGACCCTTCTAAACCCCCGGGCGTTATTAATCCCCTCTAAAAGTGACCCTAATGGCTTCCACTTGGGTTCTTCACTGGTTCCAGCTAGGTGACCTTATTGTACTCACCTTCCTGGTTCGCCAGCCACGCCTCGGAATTTCCTTTAGCCTTTGTGTAACCAATTAATAAAATCTTAAAGTTAAACCAAAATAGTAATAGTTGAGTTAAACTTTTTCACATCAGTCACTCCTGCTTCATTTCAACAGCTTTCATTCATTTTGCCGAAACAGATTAACTAAACAATTCTTTGATAATACTAATTGTCGTCTCGTTTGTACACCTGTTTTTAGATCTATGATCCCTAATTGCAGACAGATATCCTGTGTGCTGGTGTTTCTATGTAGTCTCACAATAATAGTGACATTTTATCAAATTTTTCTTTTTCTTTTTCGTTCATCTGAGGTTAAAATAACAGATCTGCCTAATTCTGGAATCACGCAAAAGTATTACCTCACATCCTTCATTATTCAAATTAATTAATTAACTTTACTTCTCTCCTGTTCCCCATCCGTCTATGACTTTGTGTTTGTGTGTGACCTGTTGTCCGTTGAAGAGGGATCCACCACCTCCACTTGTCCTCTCCTCCATCCAAACACCATCCCGCCCTTTGAAGGCCTCCTCCCTGCTCCACTCATGTTGTCCCCCCACAGACCCCCGTCCACAGGCCTCTGTGTCTCTATTTGTCTCAGGAATACACATAAGAACAAACAGGTTTCAGATACTTCAACATCATCGTATTAAGTCTTTTTTTCTGTTTTTCTTTCTTATGCTCTGCAGCACTGTTGCTGCTGGCATAAACTCATTCGTTTTGGGCTCCCAGGAGTAATGTACTGGTATTTGTTGCTTACCAGTCACTCTGTCCCATCTGGTGGGAGCTGGCCTGCAGCTGGATGCTGATGTTCTGGCTCATAGCTTTGTTCAATGCAGACACAGGGTCTGGGCTCTGTGGGACCAGGGCTGTGCTTTGTGATGGGGACTGGGGAGGTGGAGGAGGATGTGACAGGTGGATGGAGGCTGGAGGATAAACAAGTAGAGGAGGCTTCGTCTCCCTTATATCACTTGTTAAAAGGAAAAACCAAATCAGGAGAATTAATCACAAATGATGTCTTGTTATTCACTTTTCACCGTCTCCTCTTACTTCCTCCTTGCGCTCCTGCGCCTCTTCAACATGAAAACCCATTTCCTTAGCAACCTTCCATCAACCATATTGGTCTTCCCATTTGCATAAATGCGTAACATTTCCATCCTCAACCTTTTCAAAACCCATCCATCATCCTCTTTTGCTTTCATAACTTCCATCTTTGGCTGCTGGGGAATGACCCCATTCTATATTATATTATCACATTAATTTTCTATTAGCGCATTTATCTAAACTATTTATCTTCAAATGGCTTTGTGATGTCCATGTGAGCTTGTTGCTGCTCGGATGTGTGTGTGTGTGTGAGTGTACATGCAGTTAGTGCAGAAAGCGTTTCGTCATTGCAGGCGGCGGTGTGTGTTTGTGTGTTTTACTTCCCTTATCATTTGAGGATCTCAGCATAGATGCCGACTCCCCCTCACATGCAGCCTCCTGCTCCCTCTACGTCAATTAGATTGTGCCCTGTGGAACCTGGTTGTTGTGCTTCTTTCTGCGGATCAGCCTTTGGGGCAAGGTGCGGTATTGGCGGACATCCAGCATCTGTTAGACTCGGACACATAGCAGAAAAGAAACCCATTGGTCATCTTGTCTAGAAACCTTTGTATCTGGTTCGTGAACCACTGGTCGTAACGCACAATAATTCTTCAGTCATACGTTTCTTATTGACTACATTCACATTCATGCCACCCAAACATTTTGATTCATCTTCATATTTCTGTCTCATCACATACACAATGTGTCCCTCCGGAGGACTCATTTCCTTTTTTCGAGACCTTTTGAAATAACAAAATTAATTGATCATAAAGCTAGCAAATGGTGTAGCCGAAGTTAACAAGAGTCATGAAAATTGTCAAACTTTTCCACACTGAATTTAATCACAGGTCGATCATGTCTACAGATTTCTTTACACTGTCTTGATCCGATCAGAATCAGAAGCCATGTATTGCCATTTATGTTAAACATAGAGGAATTTGACTTGGTGAATTGATGCAATGTAAGAATGAAATAATCTAAAGATTTTACATTGAATGTGCTAAAAAAGAAGTAGACACTTGATGCGACTAGTGGGGGGAGTTAGAGTCAACCAAAAAGAGGAATGAATACAGTAGTATACTGCAACTTTAAAGTAGCGTGCTGTGAAAGAATATTTTCTTCCAAGACGTCAACCATTGCGATTTTTTTACAGTATTCAACTGTATTGACGAATAACTATATATTACTGTTGAGAACTGTAATGTAATGGTAATTTTATTTATTTTTTATTTTTTACAGTTTACATGTGTTACATATTCCTACCAAGTAGGTCAAAATTAGCGCGGGGGCTGCTTAAATCAATATTTGTAGGGGGCGCTATTAAGTGAAAATGCAATTTTGGATCATTAAAATCATATCCAGTAACTACATCTTTGACTTATTGCCACGTTTAGTTACATTTTGAGCATATTTAGTCCCTCAAATGCACCTTAGTTGTTTACGGCAAAGTTGCCACAACAACAGTGTTACACAAAACATAAAATGCTACTTGGGCTGTCATTAAGAAAGTTTGTGTGGAATGTATTTGAAGCAAGGGGAAATAAGTATAGCAACGTTTACTTCTTGTTACCAGTAGGTGGCGGTATGACTTTGATTAAAAATTCAACTTTACATGTCTTCAGGCTTTGCCATCTCATCAAACATGTGAAAAATTGGAAAGGATCTAATCATGTGGAGTACAGTTATAACGGTTCGTATTTTCTTGGAGAGGGATCAACTTTGCCAATGCTCCCACTCGCCGCCCTTTATCGAATTCTTAGAATATTCACAGCGAAGTATTATCAAGTCTTTTCTGACAACTTTTGAGAAGAATCAGATTAACTAGTGAGGAGCAGGGTGTGATGTGAAAAACACTCAACTTCTTGTTGCCATCTCCCTTAGATATAAAAATCTCAGTCATTCTTGAGGAGCTCGGAGTAGAGTCGCTGCTCCCTTGCGTCGAGAGGAGCCAGTTGAGTGGGTTTGAGCATCTGGTAAGGATAACCCCTGGGCGCTTTCTTTGGGAGGTTTTCCAGGCACGGCAAGCTGGAAAGAGGCCCCAGGGAAGACACAGGACTAGGTAGAGAGAAAATAACTCAACACTGGCCTGAGAATGTCTTTGGAAACCCCAGTCAAAATTGGTAGATGGGGTGCAGGAAAGGGAAGTTTTGTGTTGTCCCCACAACTCAACCCTGGAAAAGCTGTTGAAGATGAGATGAGACAAAAGATTCCTTGGCTCAAAAGCTGAATTGAGATCACATAGTGATACTAAAATTGATGTGCTTGATTTTTATTACATTGTGTATCCTTTGAAAATAAGGTTCTCTGTTGTTGATGTAATTGTTCTTAATTGAAACAATGATGGGATGGAAAAAAAGAGAGATATTTTACAATAGTTGAATACATTTGTGAACTTGTTTCAAAATTTCAAGGATTTCCTATGTGCCGTGTTGGTTAATATTTCTCCTGTTTTCCTCCTCAGCGTTCTTAAAGCATCAGAGCAGTCGGTGTTCTCGTCGTCTGGACCTGAAGCACGACTGTGAATCTCTTCTAGCCCTCCACATTGACACTTACACCAAAATGTGGCTCTTTGCTGTGAGTACCATATTGTCTTTCCAATCACTAAAAAAACATTCCCCTGCAAACACTCAATGTCTAAGTCATCATCAGTGAGCAACGTTTGATGCACTTTTTTAACAAAATTGTATGAATGTAGAATACAGCTGAAGTTCTCTCTTAGTGAGTTGTAATTATTTTCTTTTCATCCCTTTTGTTTTCTGAATCTGCTTCAGCTATTTCTTTTATAATTTTTAAATCAAAAAACAAATGTATTCATGCTTTTGCAAAAATAAATGGAAATACTGAAAATGAAAAATGTGTTTGTCGATTCAAAGATGTCAAACCACATCTTTTCTACTTAACAGGGGAAGACTCCAGATGCAGCAGTAAGTATACCTTTTTTTTAACTTTGCAACAGAAAATGTATTTGACGTTTAATGATACAACCTCATAACTCATAGCAGGTCATGCAGGTTAAGTAAAATATTGCTTTACAAAAAGTCTTCAGACTACTTTAGATTGTTGACAACAACATGGCATCATGTCTCCTGTCTAACCAGGAAATTTACACACAATGAATTGTGTTGCACAATACTAGGAACACCACAAAAAGATGTTACGTAGTGCAGTAAGTTAACACGGACAAAAGATTGAGGTTGATGCTGCAATGTGAGATGTGGAAAGATTTTTACATTTCTCTCTGTTAACAAGAAGGAGGAAATATTGTAACATCTGCACTGACACAACACTTTAGTTTAATTAACATTTCTTTGAAATCAAAAAAAATTGGTAGTGTCTTAGATTTCTGAGAAATGTTTTTCCCAAAATGAAAGTTGAGCTGTGGGAACTTTAATTTTTTTAAAAGATCAGTGTTGTAAGTACCCCGTGACAACATAACAACATATCTTAAAAAAATTAAATAAGAAGTTTACACCATAGAAAAGCATTGACTGCCTTCAATGGTAATTAAATGGAAAAAAGGTTTACAGCCAGTATGGGCCAAAGTAATGTGGCCACCGACCCACCGGCTTTCCTCTCCTAAGTAAACAAACTCTACAGACTGGCTTAAAAGAGAGCAGAGTGTAAATCTGAAACAACAATTTGTGATGAATGTTGACTACTGTGGGTGTTTGTGACGTTGCTGGAGCTTGTACCTGTGGAGTTGGCTTCAGTTGTCTTGCAGACTGTTGATGGGAGTCAAACTGAGCTGATGAACAGTGGTGGAAAAAACCTCAACCCTGTTCTACTGAACCCCACACTCTGTGTTAATGTGGTTCTAAAGGTGAGTCGCAACCTATATTTTGGGAATTATAGCCTAAGTTTTACAATTACAATGAATACTTACAAATAAAATAAGTCATCGTCTGCAAAACCAATTAGACACTTCTATCTCCATAGGTCGCATATGTGACTACGTTCAATCCATCTGGTAAGATAGTGAATGTGACGGTCTCTCTGGTACTTGGATTTGTCCGTGAAGCTGCACTATCCCTGGAACAGGAATTTAGCATCACATTTGTGGAGGTTGGTCTCAACCAGGCATTGCTTATGTAAATAATAATAATAAGTCTCTACTTTTGAGAAAAGCTGCAAAAATTACTGTAGTGGGCCTTCCTTCATGGGTAGTTTCCATTTCACCCATTGTTATTGGGTGTTTGTGAATGGGTTTCTGACTGTGCAAACTTTAAATGTATTAAATCCCAACTTATTTTCAACCCCGAATTTGAAAATAATGTGCTTTAGCTTGTTCCTATTCAACAGGAGAATGGGGATGATGGGGCTATCCACTACAGTGGAAATCCAGGCTATGTGGTGGGACTACCTCTTGTGTCTGGAACAAGAACAGCAGAATATCCTTTACCTTCCTGGATTTATTTACAGACAGAATTAATTAGTCAGAATACAAACATTGTAGTATGACAGCAGTAGTGTGGAGACAGCAGTAGTATGGAGATTTGGCAGGTCAATCTGATGTCCTTCAATGCCTAGGGTTTTCTTTAACAATTGTCTTCACAGGGATCGTTCGAAGCGTCGACTCCAGGGACACAGTATCTCTTCTTCACAGTGCTAGAGACCAGGACTGTCTGCAGGAACCACATAAGCGTTCCCCCGTCCTTTTTGGTCTGGACTTTGTGTCTGGCTGCACAATAAGGCAGGACATAATTAAATCTGCTTACTGTGTTCAGTTACATTGCCTCCTTGTATCGTTTTACATTCATGACGTGACTTATCTTCTTCCTGCAGACTGACAGATGCTGCCAACTGCTCTCTGGTCCTTCAGGTTGTTTTGGATGTTTTAAGAGGACCAAACAAGGGCAGATTTGTGGCATCTTTTGGAAACTCTCCGCTACACTATCCACTGGATTGGGTCCCGATGAAGAGCAACTTCAATCCCGTGGTGAGTATAATCTAATGGTCTATCTAATAGTCTAATGGTACGTTCGCACCAAATGCGATGCAAGCGTTTTGCCATGGCAGTCGCGTCACACCAGTCTCATCGTGTGCATGAACTGTGGCGTCACACCATAATCCTGAATCTAATTGGAGAAGTAGAAGAGAAATCAGGGCAAATAAACACTTGTTACTGATGGGCAGGTATCACTGTGTAAGGTGTCACTGTGTATGGTAGCTCCTTTCATCAATGTATGAATGGATGTGAATGATGACATGATGTATTAAAGAGATTAGAGTGGTCAGAAGACTAAAAGCTCTTTTCATTTCATTTCATGGAATCCGTATTGTGAGGCCATAATCCACAAGTATGTTTCTTTTGCAGGATGAACAGAGTTGCAGGATCCCATTGTCGCTCCACTTACAAATTCAGTGGACTAAGTATGGATCGTTGATGAACCCCCAAGCTCAGATAGTGAGCATCAAAGAAGTAATCCAAACTAACATCACCAGTTTGGTAAGACTAATGGCAGGACACTTTCAGTTTTAAAAATGCATGTGACTTTCTAATAATCTCTACTGTCTTTTTTCTTGCTTAGGACATGTCTGGAGGCAACAGCATCTTCTCAATCAGGACCTCAGTGGCTTTTACATCATCTTCTGCACCTGGTCTTCCTGGTTACAGAGCCACGCCCAAAATCAATGCCAATCTGCCATTTGATTTCTTTTACCCATTTGTCTGAATACACAAGGTAACAGAGAAGAGGTCAAATGGCAATTTGGCATTCATGGTGGGCTCGTCTTACTTTTTTGTCCAACCAGTCCGCAAGGAACGTTCCTCTTTCTTTTGTCCAAAAAATACATTACATATTTACAGTCAATTTGGATTTCTCTCAATAGTTTGATATATTTACCCAAAACTGTGTTAATAGAACTAGCATTGTTGTGTTCTTGTAAATACTGTGAATAATTGAAATAGGATGTTTGTAAAAATGAAATGGCTTTTTTTTTTTTACTTTATATTACAGTTACATTCAGTAGCATCTGACATTCATTACATATACAATATACTTAAATTTAACTGGTATCACTATATCGATGAGAAACCTGGATATGGATCCAATGATACAGATATCCTGAAATAAAAGTTATATATATATATTACAGGTCCATCTCCATCATTCTTGTTTAGCGCATTCGTTCTCCTGCTCATCACTCAATCAGTGCAGTAACGTTTCCTGGGCGCGATTTTCTTTTTCCTTTGCATTTTTTTTTTTTACACAGTAACAGATATGATTTAAAATGTAGCAAAGTACAATACTTCAAATAAAAACTACTTTAAAAAGTAGAAGTACACAAAAATACTACTCAATTACAGTAACGCGAGTAAATTAATTCGTTACTTTCCACCTCTGCTAATTTATTGAGATTTGAATTACTGCATTGAATTATTTGCATTACTGAACATAATTATTTGAAGGTTGACTTTTTTGTATTAAAAACACTTATGTTATTGGTCGGATGAAATATGCTAATCTTTTTAGATAGGAATTCTGGGTTTTCATGAGCTGTATGCCAAAATCATCAGTATTAAAACAATACAAGACCTGAAATATTTCAGTTGGTGTGCAATGAATCTAAAATATATGAAAGTTTAATTTTTATCATGACATTATGGAAAATAATGAACTTTTATCACAATATGCTAATTTTTTTAGAAGGACCTGTATATTAAATAGTGTATATGTATTATGTCTGGATATTGCAGAAGTACATGTGCCCCAACAGTTTGCTTAAGGAGTTATGCCTTTCTTCTTCAGGAGGGCTTGCAGATTCTGGTTCTCTTGTTCCTTTGGAGAGAGAGATACAGTTTATTATTATTCAAAGCTTACCCACTGTCAGTGGGTCAGTAATTTTTAAAATTTGAATCCAAAATGATAGACCTAAACTGAATGTTTACCCATCATCTCTAAGTCATGCAAACCTTACAGCTGTACATTTTATTTAAGTAGACATGTCAAGAGAGATCAGGGCTTGTGCACATACATTTGAGTATCTGGAGAACACCTCACAAACTACAAAGTACCCAGTTTTTTTTGTGGGCTGGCGTGATATAGAACCATGGGATTTAACAATTTAGATTTTGCTTCCATGCTTGTATCACATGCAGGGTGAACACAGGGTGATGGAATATAATATTTAAATGAACTAATGATGAATAATCGTCTGATAGATAGTATGAAGCAGCACGTCTCACCACTTTATCACTGCGCTCCTGCAGCTCTGTGACTCTTTGAACAAGGTGGTCATAGCTTTCCCTCAGTTTGTGAATCCTCTGGTCTGCACGGGTTTTCACTGACACCATGATACCTGCAACAGATTCAAACAGTCATCTGTGTGTGTAGCAACTCAGTATCAATTCACTAACATTATTAAGACAATGTGACGTGGTGACAGAGTATGTCAAAGACATTGATGTACTGTGGAACACCAGCAACTTGTGTGTTGTGTGCGGTCAAATCCCTTTTTGTCATGAGTTTCCGTTTTGAAGACCCGTTGCAAAGGGTTGTGTGATGACAAGGCAAAGCAGTGAAACTACTAAAAATAGTGTACACTTGATACATTTTGTGACAGTCCCTTTCTGACGAGACTCTCGATACACTCCCAGTTTGGAGAAACGTGGGAGTACAAGCCGCCAACAAACAAGTGCCAAATAAAACCTGCACTATCCCTTTAACGTCAGCGTCTGCTGGACTTTTGTATACAAATGGCAATATATTGTACATACGTTAGTATGTTACTGTGTGTTACTGACCATTGATGATTCTAGCCACCCTCCAGAGTCGCAGAAGGATGAGTAAACCCATCCCATCAAAGGCATCCTCATGGAAGATGAACACAATGTCCAGCACAAAGGAAACCACCACCACCGCTCCATCAAACATCTCAAACTTGTGATGAAAGAACTCAATGCGATAAGCGTATAGCTTACCAACCAGCTCTATCATGAAGAATGAGAGAAGAGCCAAGCTCAGGTAGTGGAATACCTAAAAAAGCAAATGATTCCATTAAAAAGGTCTTGATACGAACTGAATTTTGCTTAGCTAAGTAGGGAAACTTCTGTATCACCTCAGGAGCAAGGTGTCCATGTTCCAACCGGATCACAGACAGATCTATAAGCAGTTCTGCAAGAACAAAGACGGCATCCAGGATTACCAGGCACACCACCAACACCTGGAAGTAAAGTCAAGTCAATCAGTGGCAGGTGTCCCTCTTGATACAGCGACTTAAAGGGAAACTGTTCCAATATTACCAATTAAATTGGGTTTCAAAATGCAAAATAACTACTGTGTATGTGCAAAATAATGTTATAAAAGTTGAATCATTGTTTGTGGCCAAAGACAAGTTTGAAAACTTGTTAGCAAGAAGTGATCTTCTCATACCTCTGAAGCTCAACACTGATGCAGAATACTTGTCGTCAAAGTTGAGAAACCATCAAACTTGCTTTCACACTGCTGGATCAGATGCACCGAGAAGACAATTAAGAGCAGCATACCTGGAACCGCTCCGAACCGTAGAGTCCCCGGAGTAAATCCCTAAAGGTCAGCTTTGTTGGAAACTGACCAGTGGCGGGACCCAGCTCTTCGCTCTTCACGTGCAGCTCTTCATCCTCCCACTGGGCTGGCTGAACATCGCCCACGGTGCTGAAGTAACCCAGGTACCGAGCCATGACAGCAGGCTCAACCAAATGAGTGGGCCAAGAGCTTGGAAGGTGTCTTTTAATCGGAATGTCACACACAGTGTAACAATAATAATAATAATTTGCAACTTACAAAAGGTTCTGTGATTTCTCAAAACTGCTTCGGGTGTCTATGCACTCGATAATATCAAAGGCAAATATTGTAAAAGTAAAGACTGAGTAAAGACAGCCAGCGTTAAATCTTCCACTCCGAGCTCTGTAGTAAATGTCAGCATCTGTGGTACATTTGTCCCTGGGTTATACAATCTGAGTTTACTTCTCCTTTTTTAAGTTTTGCAAAATGCTATTGAGAAAGCAAGCCGTCTTAGTCAACTGAACGAGCAGAACTGATGCGTATCATTGATCAACATGAAGGCCTGTTCTACAGTTGGCTGAATATCCTGTTCTGAATTTTAGACAGGAAGCTAAAACTCGTGATGAAAGCATCCGTCTCATTTGCCAACTCAGCGCTTTTCCGCTGTACAGAAGACTGGGAGCAGTGAACCTCAGGCTAGACTCATTTCACCGCGGCTTCATCAGAAAACTGTGCCTTCATAGCAAAGTATGAGCGTTTCAAATGGCTAAGTTTGTGTGTTGTCTGACTCTTCTGTAAATATGAATCAAATTTTTCCTTAATCTATGATATAAGGTTACAACTTCCATTCATAGTTTACACTACTTCACACAAATTATTATTATTGCCAGTGAGCATTAGAAGTCATTTCAACGTTTTACATTTTACTAAATGTCAATGCATTACGATAAAGGAACTTGCACTATCTTTGAAGTGCCATGGTCAGGTGTAGTATCTAGTAGGTGTACTATTCAAAGGCACGGTAAAGGGGCTTGTACAGCCCAAAAGTCAGTTATTCTGGAAATATACAGCGGCATGAAGGAGGTGAACTTGACCAGTAAAGTGGTCGATTGAGTGCAATGGGGCGTGGAGCAACAGCCTAAAGCGACGGGGATTTTTTTAAATCATTATTTAAATGTGTTCCTATTAAAAATATATTTTAAAAATAGTCATTATTTGTGTATTTAAAACATTGATTATATACCCAGTACTATTTATACATTAAAATATCTAGGCTTTGGGTTGTTCCATGCTGTCCGTTTTTAGGAATTTCTTTCCTTCCTTTGAAAAGTAATGAACAAATTAGTTTGTAAACCTATTCAGATTTCACGTTATTATCATGAAACTGATACTTGTCCATTCCTGAGAGGACAGGTTGAAGAAAACACTGTCAACTGATGCATTCTTCCAAGTTGTCCGTTTTATGCGATTTCTTCTGTAAACGTAATAAAGTAAAAAATTAGTTAAAATGAATAAGGTTGTAAACCTATTTAGATATGATAACACCATGAAATTAATAATTGTACTTTCTTAAAGGTAATATGTCGATAAAAACACTGTCAACTGATGCATTTTTCTGTTAGATAATTTAAAAAGAGAAGGAGCAAACAAACTCATCGAAGGCACGTGTTCAAAAATTGGTCCGCACGCCGGAAGAACAACTAAAATCAGGAATAACATCATGTTTTATAACCCTTGTAAGACAGAAAAAGGAAAGATTTCTATTGGCCCTAAACTAGTGTAGAGGGGGAGCAGGTTCTTCCCCGAACACACAAGACCCAGTCACATACGATTTAAGGGTCTTCTAATCGTAATGTAAACACAACGACCAAAGTGTGTGTGTGTGTTGTATGGTGCTTGATGTGTCCCTAACTCCCTCTTTGTCATACTTGTGTCTGCCTGCTCGGCACATCCTGTTTGCCCTCTGACCTTAAAATCTTGAGCAAAACAGGGCAATGATTCTCTAACTTGGCACTACAAAAAAGCTTTTGATTATCAATTCCAAGTTGTCCGTTTTATGCGTTTTCTTCTGTAAAAACTTGAAGCGTAATAAATTAAAAATTAGTTAAAATGAATAAGGTTGTAAACCTATTCAGATATGATAGCATCATCAAACTAATCATAGCATCATGGAATAAATACTTGTACTTTCTTAAAGGTAATAGGTTGATGGAAACACTCAACTGATGCATTCTTCCAATTGTCCGTTTCATGCGTTTTCTTCTGTAAACATAATAAAGTAAAAAATGAGTTAAAATGAATATGGTTGTAAACCTTGTTCGATATGATAACACCATGAAACTAATGGTGCGTTTCCACCGAGCGGTGCGGTACGGTACGGGTCGGTACCCTTTTATATGTGTCTCCACTGCCAAAAGTTGAGAAAAGTACCAAAACCATACCACTTTTTGGGTACCCTTCCGTTGGGGTACCTGGCACAGTTGTTTGGTACTAAAGGGTGGAGCTAGACTCCCTGCAGAACGTTGATTGGTTGAAAGAGTGTCGTCATCGGCTGTATGTCCTCAATCTACTTTCCGTCCAATACCACGCCTATCAAGTGACGTTACCACTACTTTCTGGAATACACCACGCCTATCAAGTAAGGGTACTATTGGCGGTGGAAATGCTCGCCAAATCATGGTTAACAAAACCGACCTGTACCGACCCGACCCGCACCGTACCGATCAGTGGAAACGCGCCATAATACTTGTACTTTCTTAAACGTAAAACACTGTCAACTGATGCATTCTTCCAAGTTGTCCGTTTTACGCGTTTTCTGTAAAAATTTTAAACTTATCAAGCAAATGACCTTTTTTATCATTTTCATTATGTTTTTGAGGAATAGGTATAGTTTTACAACCTGGTTCACTCAACTATGACCAACTTTGACCATTTTTGTTACTTTCAAAGCTTTTGCAGAAGGAGAAACAGCTAAAACGGACTGTATGAAGAATTGTTACGTGCCGTGTTTTGTTTTGCTGTCTAGTGTGTGTGAGTGTGAGATTCTCCTCAGGTGTGATGGTGATATCACTCCTGCAGCTGCAGCTGATCAGCTGATCAGCAAAGGATAAATGGCGGTGCCAAGCCAGAGTTTAGGGGGGTTGTGGCTAGAGGTGAGCGAGTACAGCATTATCTGTATCTCTACCATATGAATAATCTGTATCCGTATCTGAACTCGGATTGGGCGGGGCCTAACTCGAAAGTGGGGGGGGCTTAACCCGGAAGTATGAAGGATTTAACCCGTAAATTGTCAGGTTGTCTTGAAATGGGCTGGGCTTTAACCGTTATGCTCTTTTTTAAGCATGCAATTGAGCCTTCGCAGAGAGCTTGATTAACAGATGATATGACCAATCATACATGAACTTGGAAAACAGTACACTGTACTGATGCATTTCTGCGGTTAAAACAACATTCCTTCTTAATTCTTATGTTCATTCATGTTTATCACTCATTATTCTGTATCACTGATGATCATAAGAGAGAGAGGGGAAGTGTGTGTGTGGCTTAATTTGTAATATTAATATTTAGTTATTTAACACAACTAGTCAACGTCAGACACTAAGTGCGTGAAGAGAGCCAGCAGACGGTAAAAAAAACTGATGAGCGGCAGAGAGAGAGGGGGAGAGAGAGAGAGAGAGAGCGAGAATTGGTCAGTGCGTGAAGTAAAAAAAAAACTGGTTAGAGCAATCTGAAAAAAAAATCTCCGACAGGCAGAGACGCAACGCGAGTCGCATTCTTAAGCACCACGTCTTAACAAGCCCCACGTTTACCTGAACTCTACTAGTTAAGAACAACAAACCGAAGTAAAAAAAATAAACCTGAAGCCGAAGAAATCCTTTAAATTTATCTGGAAAGACGCGCGTACCTGATGACGGAGGGAGGGAGAGGATTCTGAGTGAGCCGAGCGGGACACAGCAACACAAGAAACTGTATGTGTGTAGGGGAGGGGCGCTGTGACTACCAGCCAATCACAGAATGCAGACACAGACAGCTACCCAATGAGGACTTTTATTCAATCCGAGCACAGATATTGACTCGTATTACTCGTATAATACTCGTACTCGGCAAAAGTGCTTTATCCGTACCGGATACTCGTTTCAGCCGAGTATCCGGCTCAACTCTAGTTGTGGCAGTGGAGGCCAGAGGGAGCAGAGAGGTAGTGACCAGTTGCAGACCAGTTGGAGACGAGAGAAGCCAAGCTCGTCTTCCTTCTGAAGATTGTTTTCAGTTGCTTTTTGTTGAGTTTTGTCCATTAAATACTCTTAAGACCTCCCGGGTTTATTATTTTACATTGTTTGCGTCCCCCACCCCTTGATCTTTTAGGGACGTAACAATATCGGGGGCTCGTCTGGGATCTTTTTTTTGCTTGTACCTGCATCATTGTCTGTGGCGGTAGGTTTATGTTTGATATTTTGATATATCCCTGTGTGCTGCCTCTGTTTTGCTAACGTGTAATTGGGGAAACTGCTTCTCCTCAGTCTAAATTGTCGCAATGGGTGCTGGAGCAGGTTGCAGGCAGGACTTGTTTCTAAGTTGCCTTGAGCCCGGCACGACTCCAGAAGATAGCCAGGGATTAGTGGTGGTTAGGCAGATTCTGAGGAGGTTGCTGTTACCTTGAAGGGAGGCTCGAGTGTCTATAGTTTGGGTGTATTAAAACCAAACAATAAACTTGCCGTGTTCAGCTTGATTGTGATTGTAGCCTGAATATGGCGGCTTTTCAGATAGATACTTTTGTGTCCGACCCAACGCTGGGTACTTTTGATAGGTGTAGAAAGAAGAATCTGTATGCAATCGCCAAATATTATGATATTTCTGTGTCCGTTTCCCTCCGAAAAGCTGAGCTTAAGGCTTGTGTCTTCGATGGTCTTGTTAGCCAGGGAGTTTTTGCTGCACCCGTGAGCGGCTCTGATCAAGAGGTGAGTGCACCTGATGTGAAAGATCAGGCCGTTAATATTACTCCGGTTGTTCGACATGAGGAAGCCGAGCGACACCCTGGATCTAAGCTTGACGCCAGGTTAAAGGTAAGGTTAATGCGCATTGAGGTAGAGAGGGAGGAGAAAGCGAGGGAGTTTCAGCTCTGCAGAGAGTTAGGATTGAAGAGGTTGGAGGCAGAGACGGCTTTAAAGATGCGTCAGATTGAAATCCAGGCTGGTTTGGGAGTGGCCCATAACATTTCCACTGCAGGTACGCCTTCTCCCAGTTCTGCTGTCACCTTTGACGTGAGCAAGCACATTTCCCTGGTGCCTGTTTTCCGCGAGTCAGAGGTAGAGGCTTACTTTGGTGCATTTGAGCGTATCGCTGCTGCTTTACATTGGCCTAAAGATGTGTGGGCTATCTTGTTGCAGTGTAAGTTAGTGGGTAAGGCTCAAGAGGCCTGCTCCTCATTGTCTGTGGAGGATGGGCTCAATTATGAAAAAGTTAAGTGCTATTTTGCAAGCGTACAAGCTAGTACCTGAGGCCTACCGACAGCGTTTCCTCGGTCTTAGAAAAGCACCCAGCCAGTCATATGTCGACTTTGCGCAGGAGAAAGGGATACTTTTTGACCAGTGGTGTGCCGCGTGTAAGGTTGCCGATCTGTCCTCTTTCCGTGAGCTGATGTTGCTGGAGGAGTTTAAAAACTGCGTACCTGTTAAGACCTCCTGGTGTTTATTATTTTACATTGTTTGCGCCACCCCCCTAGACCTTTTAGGGACGTAACAAGAATGCTTCAGCTTACACTGTTTCTATCAAACAAATGACCTCTTTTCAAATGACCTCTTTTTAGAACCCGATTCACTCAACTACGTTTAAACATCATTGTTAATTTCAAAGCTTTTGCAGAAGGAGAAAACTGCTAAAACGGACTGTATGAAGAATGGTTTAGCTTTCTCTGTTTCTATCAAGCAAATGACCTTTTTTCATTATTATCATAATGGTATGAAGGATTATGTTTACTTTTAGAACCAGATTCACTCAACAACGTTTTGATCATTTTTGTTACTTCCAAAGCTTTTCCAGAAGGAGTAAACAGCTAAAACGAATTTAAGAGGAATGTTTAGCCTACACTGTTTCTATCAAGCAAATTACCTTTTTTCATCATTATCATTATGGTATGAAGGATTATGGTTAGTTTTAGAACCAGATTCAGTCAACAACGTTTTGACCATTTTTGTTACTTTCAAAGCTTTTCCAGAAGGAGTAAACAGCTAAAACGGACTGTATGAAGAATGCTTTAGCTTACACTGTTTCTATCAAGCAAATGACCTTTTTTCATCATTATCATTATGGTATGAAGGATTATGTTTAGTTTCAGAACCAGATTCACTCAACAACGTTTTAAACATTATTGTTACTTTTAAAGCTTTTGCAGAAGGAGAAAACAGCTAAAACAGACTGTATGAAGAATGCGCAAATTACCTTTTTTCATCATAATCATTATGGTATGAGGATTATGTTTAGTTTTAGAACCAGATTCACTCAACAACGTTTTGACCATTTTTGTTACTTTCAAAGCTCTTGCAGAAGGAGTAAACAGCTAAAACGGAATTTAAGAGGAATGTTTAGCTTACACTGTTTCTATCAAGCAAATTACCTTTTTTCATCATTATCATTATGGTATGAAGGATTGTTTAGTTTCAGAACCAGATTCACTCAACAACGTTTTAAACATTATTGTTACTTTCAAAGCTCTTGCTCTTGAGTAAACAGCTAAAACGGAATTTAAGAGGAATATTTAGCTTACACTGTTTCTATTAAGCAAATGACCTTTTTTCATCATTATCATAATGGTATGAAGGATTATGTTTACTTTTAGAACCTTATTCACTCAACAACGTTTTGACCATTTTTGTTACTTTCAAAGCTTTTCCAGAAGGAGTAAACAGCTAAAACAGACTGTATGAAGAATGCTTTAGCTTATACTGTTTCTATCAAGCAAATGACCTTTTTTCATTATTATCATAATGGTATGAAGGATTATGTTTAGTTTTAGAACCAGATTCACTCAACAACGTTTTGACCATTTTTGTTACCTTCAAAGCTCTTGCAAAAGGAGTAAACAGCTAAAACAGACTGTAAGAGGATTGCTTTAGCTTACACTGTTTCTATCAAGCAAATTACCTTTTTTCATCATTATCATTTAGGTATGAAGGATTATGTTTAGTTTTAGAACCTTATTCACTCAACAACGTTTTGACCATTTTTGTTACTGTCAAAGCTCTTGCAGAAGGAGTAAACAGCTAAAACGGAATTTGAGAGGAATGTTTAGCTTACACTGTTTCTATCAAGCAAATGACCTTTTTTCATCATTATCATAATGGTATGAAGGATTATGTTTACTTTTAGAACCAGATTCACTCAACAACGTTTTGACCATTTTTGTTACTTCCAAAGCTTTTCCAGAAGGAGTAAACATCTAAAACGAATTTAAGAGGAATGCTTAGCCTACACTGTTTCTATCAAGCAAATTACCTTTTTTCATCATTATCATTATGGTATGAAGGATTATGTTTACTTTTAGAACCAGATTCACTCAACA
Organism: Pungitius pungitius; assembly: GCF_949316345.1. Classification (NCBI taxonomy): domain Eukaryota; kingdom Metazoa; phylum Chordata; class Actinopteri; order Perciformes; family Gasterosteidae; genus Pungitius; species Pungitius pungitius. The sequence goes on along the minus strand of NC_084901.1, from coordinate 24,371,812 downwards.
ACGTTTTGACCATTTTTGTTACTTTCAAAGCTTTTCCAGAAGGAGTAAACAGCTAAAACGGACTGTATGAAGAATGCTTTAGCTTACACTGTTTCTATCAAGCAAATGACCTTTTTTCATCATTATCATAATGGTATGAAGGATTATGTTTAGTTTTAGAACCTTATTCACTCATCAACGTTTTGACCATTTTTGTTACTTTCAAAGCTCTTGCAAAAGTAGTAAACAGCTAAAACAGACTGTAAGAGGAATGCTTTAGCTTACACTGTTTCTATCAAGCAAATTACCTTTTTTCAACATTATCATTATGGTATGAAGGATTATGTTTAGTTTTAGAACCAGATTCACTCAACAACGTCTTGACCATTTTTGTTACTGTCAAAGCTCTTGCAGAAGGAGTAAACAGCTAAAACGGAATTTAAGAGAACTGTTTAGCTTACACTGTTTCTATCAAGCAAATGACCTTTTTTCATCATTATCATAATGGTATGAAGGATTATGTTTAGTTTTAGAACCTTATTCACTCAACAACGTTTTGACCATTTTTGTTACTGTCAAAGCTCTTGCAGAAGGAGTAAACAGCTAAAACGGAATTTAAGAGGAATGTTTAGCTTACACTGTTTCTATCAAGCAAATGACCTTTTTTCATCATTATCATAATGGTATGAAGGATTATGTTTAGTTTTAGAACCTTATTCACTCAACGTTTTGACCATTTTTGTTACTGTCAAAGCTCTTGCAGAAGGAGTAAACAGCTAAAACGGACTGTATGAAGAATCCTTTAGCTTACACTGTTTCCATCAAGCAAATTATCTTTTTTCATCATTATCATAATGGTATGAAGGATTATGTTTAGTTTTAGAACCAGATTCACTCAACAACGTCTTGACGATTATTGTTACTTTTAAAGCTTTTGCAGACGGAGTAAACAGCTAAAACGGAATTTAAGAGGAATGCTTTAGCTTACACTGTTTCTATCAAGCAAATTACCTTTTTTCATCATTATCATTATGGTATAAAGGATTGTTTAGTTTCAGAACCAGATTCACTCAACAACGTTTTAAACATTATTGTTACTTTCAAAGCTCTTGCAGAAGGAGAAAACAGCTAAAACAGACTGTATGAAGAATGCTTTAACTTACACTGTTTCAATCAAGCAAATTACCTTTTTTCAACATTATCATTATGGTATGAAGGATTATGTTTAGTTTTAGAACCAGATTCACTCAACAACGTCTTGACCATTTTTTTTACTGTCAAAGCTCTTGCAGAAGGAGTAAACAGCTAAAACGGAATTTAAGAGGAATGTTTAGCTTACACTGTTTCTATCAAGCAAATGACCTTTTTTCATCATCATCATAATGGTATGAAGGATTATGTTTACTTTTAGAACCTTATTCACTCAACAACGTTTTGACCATTTTTGTTACTTTCAAAGCTTTTCCAGAAGGAGTAAACAGCTAAAACAGACTGTATGAAGAATGCTTTAGCTTATACTGTTTCTATCAAGCAAATGACCTTTTTTCATTATTATCATAATGGTATGAAGGATTATGTTTAGTTTTAGAACCAGATTCACTCAACAACGTTTTGACCATTTTTGTTACCTTCAAAGCTCTTGCAAAAGGAGTAAACAGCTAAAACAGACTGTAAGAGGATTGGTTTAGCTTACACTGTTTCTATCAAGCAAATTACCTTTTTTCATCATTATCATTATGGTATGAAGGATTAGGTTTAGTTTTAGAACCAGATTCACTCAACAACGTCTTGGCCATTTTTGTTACTGTCAAAGCTCTTGCAGAAGGAGTAAAGAGCTAAAACGGACTGTATGAAGAATCCTTTAGCTTACACTGTTTCCATCAAGCAAATTATCTTTTTTTAACATTATCATAATGGTATGAAGGATTATGTTTAGTTTTAGAACCAGATTCACTCAACAACGTCTTGACCATTATTGTTACTGTCAAAGCTTTTGCAGACGGAGTAAACAGCTAAAACGGAATTTAAGAGGAATGCTTTAGCTTACACTGTTTCTATCAAGCAAATTACCTTTTTTCATCATTATCATTATGGTATAAAGGATTGTTTAGTTTCAGAACCAGATTCACTCAACAACGTTTTGACCATTATTGTTACTTTTAAAGCTTTTGCAGAAGGAGTAAACAGCTAAAACGAATTTAGGACGAATGTTTAGCTTACACTGTTTCTATCAAGCAAATTACCTTTTTTCATCATTATCATAATGGTATGAAGGATTATGTTTAGTTTTAGAACTTTATTCACTCAACAATGTTTTGACCATTTTTGTTACCTTCAAAGCTCTTGCAAAAGGAGTAAACAGCTAAAACAGACTGTAAGAGGATTGCTTTAGCTTACACTGTTTCTATCAAGCAAATTACCTTTTTTCATCATTATCATTATGGTATGAAGGATTATGTTTAGTTTTAGAACCAGATTCACTCAACAACGTCTTGACCATTTTTGTTACTGTCAAAGCTCTTGCAGAAGGAGTAAACAGCTAAAACGGAATTTAAGAGGAATGTTTAGCTTACACTGTTTCTATCAAGCAAATGACCTTTTTTCATCATTATCATAATGGTATGAAGGATTATGTTTACTTTTAGAACCTTATTCACTCAACAACTTTTTGACCATTTTTGTTACTTTCAAAGCTTTTCCAGAAGGAGTAAACAGCTAAAACAGACTGTATGAAGAATGCTTTAGCTTATACTGTTTCTATCAAGCAAATGACCTTTTTTCATCATTATCATAAAGGGTATGAAGGATTATGTTTAGTTTTAGAACCTTATTCACTCAACAACGTTTTGACCATTTTTGTTACTTTCAAAGCTCTTGCAAAAGTAGTAAACAGCTAAAACAGACTGTAAGAGGATTGCTTTAGCTTACACTGTTTCTATCAAGCAAATTACCTTTTTTCATCATTATCATTATGGTATGAAGGATTATGTTTAGTTTTAGAACCAGATTCACTCAACAACGTCTTGACCATTTTTGTTACTGTCAAAGCTCTTGCAGAAGGAGTAAACAGCTAAAACGGAATTTAAGAGGAATGTTTAGCTTACACTGTTTCTATCAAGCAAATGACCTTTTTTCATCATTATCATAATGGTATGAAGGATTATGTTTAGTTTTAGAACCTTATTCACTCAACAACGTTTTGACCATTTTTGTTACTGTCAAAGCTCTTGCAGAAGGAGTAAACAGCTAAAACGGAATTTAAGAGGAATGTTTAGCTTACACTGTTTCTATCAAGCAAATGACCTTTTTTCATCATTATCATAATGGTATGAAGGATTATGTTTACTTTTAGAACCTTATTCACTCAACAACGTTTTGACCATTTTTGTTACTTTCAAAGCTCTTGCAAAAGTAGTAAACAGCTAAAACAGACTGTAAGAGGATTGCTTTAGCTTACACTGTTTCTATCAAGCAAATTACCTTTTTTCAACATTATCATTATGGTATGAAGGATTATGTTTAGTTTTAGAACCAGATTCACTCAACAACGTTTTGGACCATTTTTGTTACTTTCAAAGCTTTTCCAGAAGGAGTAAACAGCTAAAACGGACTGTATGAAGAATGCTTTAGCTTACACTGTTTCTATCAAGCAAATGACCTTTTTTCATCATTATCATAATGGTATTTAGGATTATGTTTAGTTTTAGAACCTTATTCACTCTACAACGTTTTGGACCATTATTGTTACTTTTAAAGCTTTTGCAGAAGAAGTAAACAGCTAAAACGGACTGTATGAAGAATGCTTTAGCTTACACTGTTTCTATCAAGCAAATTACCTTTTTTCATCATTATCATAATTTTATGAAGGATTATGTTTACTTTTAGAACCAGATTCACTCAACAACGTTTTGACCATTTTTGTTACTTCCAAAGCTTTTCCAGAAGGAGTAAACATCTAAAACGAATTTAAGAGGAATGTTTAGCCTACACTGTTTCTTTCAAGCAAATTACCTTTTTTCCTCATTATCATTATGGTATGAAGGATTATGTTTAGTTTTAGAACCAGATTCACTCAACAACGTTTTGACCATTTTTGTTACTTTCAAAGCTTTTCCAGAAGGAGTAAACAGCTAAAACGGACTGTATGAAGAATCCTTTAGCTTACACTGTTTCTATCAAGCAAATGACCTTTTTTCATCATTATCATAATGGTATGAAGGATTATGTTTAGTTTTAGAACCTTATTCACTCATCAACGTTTTGACCATTTTTGTTACTTTCAAAGCTCTTGCAAAAGTAGTAAACAGCTAAAACAGACTGTAAGAGGATTGCTTTAGCTTACACTGTTTCTATCAAGCAAATTACCTTTTTTCATCATTATCATAATGGTATGAAGGATTATGTTTAGTTTTAGAACTTTATTCACTCAACAATGTTTTGACCATTTTTGTTACCTTCAAAGCTCTTGCAAAAGGAGTAAACAGCTAAAACAGACTGTAAGAGGATTGCTTTAGCTTACACTGTTTCTATCAAGCAAATTACCTTTTTTCATCATTATCATTATGGTATGAAGGATTATGTTTAGTTTTAGAACCAGATTCACTCAACAACGTCTTGACCATTTTTGTTACTGTCAAAGCTCTTGCAGAAGGAGTAAACAGCTAAAACGGAATTTAAGAGGAATGTTTAGCTTACACTGTTTCTATCAAGCAAATGACCTTTTTTCATCATTATCATAATGGTATGAAAGATTATGTTTAGTTTTAGAACCTTATTCACTCAACGTTTTGACCATTTTTGTTACTGTCAAAGCTCTTGCAGAAGGAGTAAACAGCTAAAACGGACTGTATGAAGAATCCTTTAGCTTACACTGTTTCCATCAAGCAAATTATCTTTTTTCATCATTATCATAATGGTATGAAGGATTATGTTTAGTTTTAGAACCAGATTCACTCAACAACGTCTTGACCATTATTGTTACTTTTAAAGCTTTTGCAGACGGAGTAAACAGCTAAAACGGAATTTAAGAGGAATGCTTTAGCTTACACTGTTTCTATCAAGCAAATTACCTTTTTTCATCATTATCATTATGGTATAAAGGATTGTTTAGTTTCAGAACCAGATTCACTCAACAACGTTTTAAACATTATTGTTACTTTCAAAGCTCTTGCAGAAGGAGAAAACAGCTAAAACAGACTGTATGAAGAATGCTTTAACTTACACTGTTTCAATCAAGCAAATTACCTTTTTTCAACATTATCATTATGGTATGAAGGATTATGTTTAGTTTTAGAATCAGATTCACTCAACAACGTTTTGACCATTTTTGTTACCTTCAAAGCTCTTGCAAAAGGAGTAAACAGCTAAAACAGACTGTAAGAGGATTGCTTTAGCTTACACTGTTTCTATCAAGCAAATTACCTTTTTTCATCATTATCATTATGGTATGAAGGATTATGTTTAGTTTTAGAACCAGATTCACTCAACAACGTCTTGACCATTTTTTTTACTGTCAAAGCTCTTGCAGAAGGAGTAAACAGCTAAAACGGAATTTAAGAGGAATGTTTAGCTTACACTGTTTCTATCAAGCAAATGACCTTTTTTCATCATTATCATAATGGTATGAAGGATTATGTTTACTTTTAGAACCAGATTCACTCAACAACGTTTTGACCATTTTTGTTACTTCCAAAGCTTTTCCAGAAGGAGTAAACAGCTAAAACGAATTTAAGAGGAATGTTTAGCTTACACTGTTTCTATCAAGCAAATGACCTTCTTTCATCATTATCATAATGGTATGAAGGATTATGTTTAGTTTTAGAACCAGATTCACTCAACAACGTTTTGACCATTATTGTTACTTTTAAAGCTTTTGCAGAAGGAGTAAACAGCTAAAACGAATTTAGGACGAATGTTTAGCTTACACTGTTTCTATCAAGCAAATTACCTTTTTTCATCATTATCATAATGGTATGAAGGATTATGTTTAGTTTTAGAACTTTATTCACTCAACAATGTTTTGACCATTTTTGTTACCTTCAAAGCTCTTGCAAAAGGAGTAAACAGCTAAAACAGACTGTAAGAGGATTGCTTTAGCTTACACTGTTTCTATCAAGCAAATTACCTTTTTTCATCATTATCATTATGGTATGAAGGATTATGTTTAGTTTTAGAACCAGATTCACTCAACAACGTCTTGACCATTTTTGTTACTGTCAAAGCTCTTGCAAAAGGAGTAAACAGCTAAAACAGACTGTAAGAGGATTGCTTTAGCTTACACTGTTTCTATCAAGCAAATTACCTTTTTTCATCATTATCATTATGGTATGAAGGATTATGTTTAGTTTTAGAACCAGATTCACTCAACAACGTCTTGACCATTTTTGTTACTGTCAAAGCTCTTGCAGAAGGAGTAAACAGCTAAAACGGAATTTAAGAGGAATGTTTAGCTTACACTGTTTCTATCAAGCAAATGACCTTTTTTCATCATTATCATAATGGTATGAAGGATTATGTTTACTTTTAGAACCTTATTCACTCAACAACGTTTTGACCATTTTTGTTACTTTCAAAGCTTTTCCAGAAGGAGTAAACAGCTAAAACAGACTGTATGAAGAATGCTTTAGCTTATACTGTTTCTATCAAGCAAATGACCTTTTTTCATCATTATCATAAAGGGTATGAAGGATTATGTTTAGTTTTAGAACCTTATTCACTCAACAACGTTTTGACCATTTTTGTTACTTTCAAAGCTCTTGCAAAAGTAGTAAACAGCTAAAACAGACTGTAAGAGGATTGCTTTAGCTTACACTGTTTCTATCAAGCAAATTACCTTTTTTCATCATTATCATTATGGTATGAAGGATTATGTTTAGTTTTAGAACCAGATTCACTCAACAACGTCTTGACCATTTTTGTTACTGTCAAAGCTCTTGCAGAAGGAGTAAACAGCTAAAACGGAATTTAAGAGGAATGTTTAGCTTACACTGTTTCTATCAAGCAAATGACCTTTTTTCATCATTATCATAATGGTATGAAGGATTATGTTTACTTTTAGAACCTTATTCACTCAACAACGTTTTGACCATTTTTGTTACTTTCAAAGCTTTTCCAGAAGGAGTAAACAGCTAAAACAGACTGTATGAAGAATGCTTTAGCTTATACTGTTTCTATCAAGCAAATGACCTTTTTTCATCATTATCATAAAGGGTATGAAGGATTATGTTTAGTTTTAGAACCTTATTCACTCAACAACGTTTTGACCATTTTTGTTACTTTCAAAGCTCTTGCAAAAGTAGTAAACAGCTAAAACAGACTGTAAGAGGATTGCTTTAGCTTACACTGTTTCTATCAAGCAAATTACCTTTTTTCATCATTATCATTATGGTATGAAGGATTATGTTTAGTTTTAGAACCAGATTCACTCAACAACGTCTTGACCATTTTTGTTACTGTCAAAGCTCTTGCAGAAGGAGTAAACAGCTAAAACGGAATTTAAGAGGAATGTTTAGCTTACACTGTTTCTATCAAGCAAATGACCTTTTTTCATCATTATCATAATGGTATGAAGGATTATGTTTAGTTTTAGAACCTTATTCACTCAACAACGTTTTGACCATTTTTGTTACTGTCAAAGCTCTTGCAGAAGGAGTAAACAGCTAAAACGGAATTTAAGAGGAATGTTTAGCTTACACTGTTTCTATCAAGCAAATGACCTTTTTTCATCATTATCATAATGGTATGAAGGATTATGTTTACTTTTAGAACCTTATTCACTCAACAACGTTTTGACCATTTTTGTTACTTTCAAAGCTTTTCCAAAAGGAGTAAACAGCTAAAACAGACTGTATGAAGAATGCTTTAGCTTATACTGTTTCTATCAAGCAAATGACCTTTTTTCATCATTATCATAAAGGGTATGAAGGATTATGTTTAGTTTTAGAACCTTATTCACTCAACAACGTTTTGACCATTTTTGTTACTTTCAAAGCTCTTGCAAAAGTAGTAAACAGCTAAAACAGACTGTAAGAGGATTGCTTTAGCTTACACTGTTTCTATCAAGCAAATTACCTTTTTTCAACATTATCATTATGGTATGAAGGATTATGTTTAGTTTTAGAACCAGATTCACTCAACAACGTTTTGGACCATTTTTGTTACTTTCAAAGCTTTTCCAGAAGGAGTAAACAGCTAAAACGGACTGTATGAAGAATGCTTTAGCTTACACTGTTTCTATCAAGCAAATGACCTTTTTTCATCATTATCATAATGGTATTTAGGATTATGTTTAGTTTTAGAACCTTATTCACTCTACAACGTTTTGGACCATTATTGTTACTTTTAAAGCTTTTGCAGAAGAAGTAAACAGCTAAAACGGACTGTATGAAGAATGCTTTAGCTTACACTGTTTCTATCAAGCAAATTACCTTTTTTCATCATTATCATAATTTTATGAAGGATTATGTTTACTTTTAGAACCAGATTCACTCAACAACGTTTTGACCATTTTTGTTACTTCCAAAGCTTTTCCAGAAGGAGTAAACATCTAAAACGAATTTAAGAGGAATGTTTAGCCTACACTGTTTCTATCAAGCAAATTACCTTTTTTCCTCATTATCATTATGGTATGAAGGATTATGTTTAGTTTTAGAACCAGATTCACCCAACAACGTTTTGACCATTTTTGTTACTTTCAAAGCTTTTCCAGAAGGAGTAAACAGCTAAAACGGACTGTATGAAGAATCCTTTAGCTTACACTGTTTCTATCAAGCAAATGACCTTTTTTCATCATTATCATAATGGTATGAAGGATTATGTTTAGTTTTAGAACCTTATTCACTCATCAACGTTTTGACCATTTTTGTTACTTTCAAAGCTCTTGCAAAAGTAGTAAACAGCTAAAACAGACTGTAAGAGGATTGCTTTAGCTTACACTGTTTCTATCAAGCAAATTACCTTTTTTCATTATTATCATAATGGTATGAAGGATTATGTTTAGTTTTAGAACTTTATTCACTCAACAATGTTTTGACCATTTTTGTTACCTTCAAAGCTCTTGCAAAAGGAGTAAACAGCTAAAACAGACTGTAAGAGGATTGCTTTAGCTTACACTGTTTCTATCAAGCAAATTACCTTTTTTCATCATTATCATTATGGTATGAAGGATTATGTTTAGTTTTAGAACCAGATTCACTCAACAACGTCTTGACCATTTTTGTTACTGTCAAAGCTCTTGCAGAAGGAGTAAACAGCTAAAACGGAATTTAAGAGGAATGTTTAGCTTACACTGTTTCTATCAAGCAAATGACCTTTTTTCATCATTATCATAATGGTATGAAGGATTATGTTTAGTTTTAGAACCTTATTCACTCAACGTTTTGACCATTTTTGTTACTGTCAAAGCTCTTGCAGAAGGAGTAAACAGCTAAAACGGACTGTATGAAGAATCCTTTAGCTTACACTGTTTCCATCAAGCAAATTATCTTTTTTCATCATTATCATAATGGTATGAAGGATTATGTTTAGTTTTAGAACCAGATTCACTCAACAACGTCTTGACCATTATTGTTACTTTTAAAGCTTTTGCAGACGGAGTAAACAGCTAAAACGGAATTTAAGAGGAATGCTTTAGCTTACACTGTTTCTATCAAGCAAATTACCTTTTTTCATCATTATCATTATGGTATAAAGGATTGTTTAGTTTCAGAACCAGATTCACTCAACAACGTTTTAAACATTATTGTTACTTTCAAAGCTCTTGCAGAAGGAGAAAACAGCTAAAACAGACTGTATGAAGAATGCTTTAACTTACACTGTTTCAATCAAGCAAATTACCTTTTTTCAACATTATCATTATGGTATGAAGGATTATGTTTAGTTTTAGAATCAGATTCACTCAACAACGTTTTGACCATTTTTGTTACCTTCAAAGCTCTTGCAAAAGGAGTAAACAGCTAAAACAGACTGTAAGAGGATTGCTTTAGCTTACACTGTTTCTATCAAGCAAATTACCTTTTTTCATCATTATCATTATGGTATGAAGGATTATGTTTAGTTTTAGAACCAGATTCACTCAACAACGTCTTGACCATTTTTTTTACTGTCAAAGCTCTTGCAGAAGGAGTAAACAGCTAAAACGGAATTTAAGAGGAATGTTTAGCTTACACTGTTTCTATCAAGCAAATGACCTTTTTTCATCATTATCATAATGGTATGAAGGATTATGTTTACTTTTAGAACCAGATTCACTCAACAACGTTTTGACCATTTTTGTTACTTCCAAAGCTTTTCCAGAAGGAGTAAACAGCTAAAACGAATTTAAGAGGAATGTTTAGCTTACACTGTTTCTATCAAGCAAATGACCTTCTTTCATCATTATCATAATGGTATGAAGGATTATGTTTAGTTTTAGAACCAGATTCACTCAACAACGTTTTGACCATTATTGTTACTTTTAAAGCTTTTGCAGAAGGAGTAAACAGCTAAAACGAATTTAGGACGAATGTTTAGCTTACACTGTTTCTATCAAGCAAATTACCTTTTTTCATCATTATCATAATGGTATGAAGGATTATGTTTAGTTTTAAAACTTTATTCACTCAACAATGTTTTGACCATTTTTGTTACCTTCAAAGCTCTTGCAAAAGGAGTAAACAGCTAAAACAGACTGTAAGAGGATTGCTTTAGCTTACACTGTTTCTATCAAGCAAATTACCTTTTTTCATCATTATCATTATGGTATGAAGGATTATGTTTAGTTTTAGAACCAGATTCACTCAACAACGTCTTGACCATTTTTGTTACTGTCAAAGCTCTTGCAAAAGGAGTAAACAGCTAAAACAGACTGTAAGAGGATTGCTTTAGCTTACACTGTTTCTATCAAGCAAATTACCTTTTTTCATCATTATCATTATGGTATGAAGGATTATGTTTAGTTTTAGAATCAGATTCACTCAACAACGTTTTGACCATTTTTGTTACCTTCAAAGCTCTTGCAAAAGGAGTAAACAGCTAAAACAGACTGTAAGAGGATTGCTTTAGCTTACACTGTTTCTATCAAGCAAATTACCTTTTTTCATCATTATCATTATGGTATGAAGGATTATGTTTAGTTTTAGAACCAGATTCACTCAACAACGTCTTGACCATTTTTTTTACTGTCAAAGCTCTTGCAGAAGGAGTAAACAGCTAAAACGGAATTTAAGAGGAATGTTTAGCTTACACTGTTTCTATCAAGCAAATGACCTTTTTTCATCATTATCATAATGGTATGAAGGATTATGTTTACTTTTAGAACCAGATTCACTCAACAACGTTTTGACCATTTTTGTTACTTCCAAAGCTTTTCCAGAAGGAGTAAACAGCTAAAACGAATTTAAGAGGAATGTTTAGCTTACACTGTTTCTATCAAGCAAATGACCTTCTTTCATCATTATCATAATGGTATGAAGGATTATGTTTAGTTTTAGAACCAGATTCACTCAACAACGTTTTGACCATTATTGTTACTTTTAAAGCTTTTGCAGAAGGAGTAAACAGCTAAAACGAATTTAGGACGAATGTTTAGCTTACACTGTTTCTATCAAGCAAATTACCTTTTTTCATCATTATCATAATGGTATGAAGGATTATGTTTAGTTTTAAAACTTTATTCACTCAACAATGTTTTGACCATTTTTGTTACCTTCAAAGCTCTTGCAAAAGGAGTAAACAGCTAAAACAGACTGTAAGAGGATTGCTTTAGCTTACACTGTTTCTATCAAGCAAATTACCTTTTTTCATCATTATCATTATGGTATGAAGGATTATGTTTAGTTTTAGAACCAGATTCACTCAACAACGTCTTGACCATTTTTGTTACTGTCAAAGCTCTTGCAAAAGGAGTAAACAGCTAAAACAGACTGTAAGAGGATTGCTTTAGCTTACACTGTTTCTATCAAGCAAATTACCTTTTTTCATCATTATCATTATGGTATGAAGGATTATGTTTAGTTTTAGAACCAGATTCACTCAACAACGTCTTGACCATTTTTGTTACTGTCAAAGCTCTTGCAGAAGGAGTAAACAGCTAAAACGGAATTTAAGAGGAATGTTTAGCTTACACTGTTTCTATCAAGCAAATGACCTTTTTTCATCATTATCATAATGGTATGAAGGATTATGTTTACTTTTAGAACCTTATTCACTCAACAACATTTTGACCATTTTTGTTACTTTCAAAGCTTTTCCAGAAGGAGTAAACAGCTAAAACAGACTGTATGAAGAATGCTTTAGCTTATACTGTTTCTATCAAGCAAATGACCTTTTTTCATCATTATCATAAAGGGTATGAAGGATTATGTTTAGTTTTAGAACCTTATTCACTCAACAACGTTTTGACCATTTTTGTTACTTTCAAAGCTCTTGCAAAAGTAGTAAACAGCTAAAACAGACTGTAAGAGGATTGCTTTAGCTTACACTGTTTCTATCAAGCAAATTACCTTTTTTCATCATTATCATTATGGTATGAAGGATTATGTTTAGTTTTAGAACCAGATTCACTCAACAACGTCTTGACCATTTTTGTTACTGTCAAAGCTCTTGCAAAAGGAGTAAACAGCTAAAACAGACTGTAAGAGGAATGCTTTAGCTTACACTGTTTCTATCAAGCAAATTACCTTTTTTCATCATTATCATTATGGTATGAAGGATTATGTTTAGTTTTAGAACCAGATTCACTCAACAACGTCTTGACCATTTTTGTTACTGTCAAAGCTCTTGCAGAAGGAGTAAACAGCTAAAACGGAATTTAAGAGGAATGTTTAGCTTACACTGTTTCTATCAAGCAAATGACCTTTTTTCATCATTATCATAATGGTATGAAGGATTATGTTTACTTTTAGAACCTTATTCACTCAACAACGTTTTGACCATTTTTGTTACTTTCAAAGCTCTTGCAAAAGTAGTAAACAGCTAAAACAGACTGTAAGAGGATTGCTTTAGCTTACACTGTTTCTATCAAGCAAATTACCTTTTTTCAACATTATCATTATGGTATGAAGGATTATGTTTAGTTTTAGAACCAGATTCACTCAACAACGTTTTGGACCATTTTTGTTACTTTCAAAGCTTTTCCAGAAGGAGTAAACAGCTAAAACGGACTGTATGAAGAATCCTTTAGCTTACACTGTTTCCATCAAGCAAATTATCTTTTTTCATCATTATCATAATGGTATGAAGGATTATGTTTAGTTTTAGAACCAGATTCACTCAACAACGTCTTGACCATTATTGTTACTTTTAAAGCTTTTGCAGACGGAGTAAACAGCTAAAACGGAATTTAAGAGGAATGCTTTAGCTTACACTGTTTCTATCAAGCAAATTACCTTTTTTCATCATTATCATTATGGTATAAAGGATTGTTTAGTTTCAGAACCAGATTCACTCAACAACGTTTTAAACATTATTGTTACTTTCAAAGCTCTTGCAGAAGGAGAAAACAGCTAAAACAGACTGTATGAAGAATGCTTTAACTTACACTGTTTCAATCAAGCAAATTACCTTTTTTCAACATTATCATTATGGTATGAAGGATTATGTTTAGTTTTAGAATCAGATTCACTCAACAACGTTTTGACCATTTTTGTTACCTTCAAAGCTCTTGCAAAAGGAGTAAACAGCTAAAACAGACTGTAAGAGGATTGCTTTAGCTTACACTGTTTCTATCAAGCAAATTACCTTTTTTCATCATTATCATTATGGTATGAAGGATTATGTTTAGTTTTAGAACCAGATTCACTCAACGTCTTGACCATTTTTTTTACTGTCAAAGCTCTTGCAGAAGGAGTAAACAGCTAAAACGGAATTTAAGAGGAATGTTTAGCTTACACTGTTTCTATCAAGCAAATGACCTTTTTTCATCATTATCATAATGGTATGAAGGATTATGTTTACTTTTAGAACCAGATTCACTCAACAACGTTTTGACCATTTTTGTTACTTCCAAAGCTTTTCCAGAAGGAGTAAACAGCTAAAACGAATTTAAGAGGAATGTTTAGCTTACACTGTTTCTATCAAGCAAATGACCTTCTTTCATCATTATCATAATGGTATGAAGGATTATGTTTAGTTTTAGAACCAGATTCACTCAACAATGTTTTGACCATTTTTGTTACCTTCAAAGCTCTTGCAAAAGGAGTAAACAGCTAAAACAGACTGTAAGAGGATTGCTTTAGCTTACACTGTTTCTATCAAGCAAATTACCTTTTTTCATCATTATCATTATGGTATGAAGGATTGTTTAGTTTCAGAACCAGATTAACTCAACAACGTTTTAAACATTATTGTTACTTTCAAAGCTCTTGCAGAAGGAGAAAACAGCTAAAACGGACTGTATGAAGAATGCTTTAGCTTACACTGTTTCTATCAAGCAAATGACCTTTTTTCATCATTATCATAATGGTATGAAGGATTGTGTTTAGTTTTAGAACCAGATTCACTCAACAATGTTTTGACCATTTTTGTTACCTTCAAAGCTCTTGCAAAAGGAGTAAACAGTTAAAACAGACTGTAAGAGGATTGCTTTAGCTTACACTGTTTCTATCAAGCAAATGACCTTTTTTCATCATTATCATTTAGGTATGAAGGATTATGTTTAGTTTTAGAACCTTATTCACTCAACAACGTTTTGACCATTTTTGTTACTGTCAAAGCTCTTGCAGAAGGAGTAAACAGCTAAAACGGAATTTGAGAGGAATGTTTAGCTTACACTGTTCCTATCAAGCAAATTACCTTTTTTCATCATTATCATTATGGTATGAAGGATTATGTTTAGTTTTAGAACCTTATTCACTCAACGTTTTGACCATTTTTGTTACTGTCAAAGCTCTTGCAGAAGGAGTAAACAGCTAAAACGGAATTTAAGAGGAATGTTTAGCTTACACTGTTTCCATCAAGCAAATTATCTTTTTTCATCATTATCATAATGGTATGAAGGATTATGTTTAGTTTTAGAACCAGATTCACTCAACAACGTCTTGACCATTATTGTTACTTTTAAAGCTTCTGCAGAAGGAGTAAACAGCTAAAACGGACTGTATGAAGAATGCTTTAGCTTACACTGTTTCTATCAAGCAAATTACCTTTTTTCATCATTATCATTATGGTATGAAGGATTGTTTAGTTTCAGAACCAGATTCACTCAACAACGTTTTAAACATTATTGTTACTTTCAAAGCTCTTGCAGAAGGAGAAAACAGCTAAAACGGACTGTATGAAGAATGCTTTAGCTTACACTGTTTCTATCAAGCAAATTACCTTTTTTCATCATTATCATTATGGTATGAAGGATTGTTTAGTTTCAGAACCAGATTCACTCAACAACGTTTTAAACATTATTGTTACTTTCAAAGCTCTTGCAGAAGGAGAAAACAGCTAAAACGGACTGTATGAAGAATGCTTTAGCTTACACTGTTTCTATCAAGCAAATGACCTTTTTTCATCATTATCATAATGGTATGAAGGATTGTGTTTAGTTTTAGAACCAGATTCACTCAACAACGTTTTGACCATTTTTGTTACTGTCAAAGCTCTTGCAGAAGGAGTAAACAGCTAAAACGGAATTTAAGAGGAATGTTTAGCTTACACTGTTTCTATCAAGCAAATGACCTTTTTTCATCATTATCATAATGGTATGAAGGATTATGTTTAGTTTTAGAACCTTATTCACTCATCAACGTTTTGACCATTTTTGTTACTTTCAAAGCTCTTGCAAAAGTAGTAAACAGCTAAAACAGACTGTAAGAGGATTGCTTTAGCTTACACTGTTTCTATCAAGCAAATGACCTTTTTTCATCATTATCATTATGGTATAAAGGATTGTTTAGTTTCAGAACCAGATTCACTCAACAACGTTTTAAACATTATTGTTACTTTCAAAGCTCTTGCAGAAGGAGAAAACAGCTAAAACAGACTGTATGAAGAATGCTTTAACTTACACTGTTTCAATCAAGCAAATTACCTTTTTTCAACATTATCATTATGGTATGAAGGATTATGTTTAGTTTTAGAATCAGATTCACTCAACAACGTTTTGACCATTTTTGTTACCTTCAAAGCTCTTGCAAAAGGAGTAAACAGCTAAAACAGACTGTAAGAGGATTGCTTTAGCTTACACTGTTTCTATCAAGCGAATTACCTTTTTTCATCATTATCATTATGGTATGAAGGATTATGTTTAGTTTTAGAACCAGATTCACTCAACAACGTCTTGACCATTTTTGTTACTGTCAAAGCTCTTGCAGAAGGAGTAAACAGCTAAAACGGAATTTAAGAGGAATGTTTAGCTTACACTGTTTCTATCAAGCAAATGACCTTTTTTCATCATTATCATAATGGTATGAAGGATTATGTTTACTTTTAGAACCAGATTCACTCAACAACGTTTTGACCATTTTTGTTACTTTCAAAGCTTTTCCAGAAGGAGTAAACAGCTAAAACAGACTGTATGAAGAATGCTTTAGCTTATACTGTTTCTATCAAGCAAATGACCTTTTTTCATCATTATCATAAAGGGTATGAAGGATTATGTTTAGTTTTAGAACCAGATTCACTCAACAACGTTTTGGACAATTTATGTTACTTTCAAAGCTTTTGCAGAAGAAGTAAACAGCTAAAACGGACTGTATGAAGAATGCTTTAGCTTACACTGTTTCTATCAAGCAAATTACCTTTTTTCATCATTATCATAATTTTATGAAGGATTATGTTTAGTTTTAGAACCTTATTCACTCATCAACGTTTTGACCATTTTTGTTACTTTCAAAGCTCTTGCAAAAGTAGTAAACAGCTAAAACAGACTGTAAGAGGATTGCTTTAGCTTACACTGTTTCTATCAAGCAAATTACCTTTTTTCAACATTATCATTATGGTATGAAGGATTATGTTTAGTTTTAGAACCTTATTCACTCAACAACGTTTTGACCATTTTTGTTACTTTCAAAGCTCTTGCAAAAGTAGTAAACAGCTAAAACAGACTGTAAGAGGATTGCTTTAGCTTACACTGTTTCTATCAAGCAAATTACCTTTTTTCATCATTATCATTATGGTATGAAGGATTATGTTTAGTTTTAGAACCAGATTCACTCAACAACGTCTTGACCATTTTTGTTACTGTCAAAGCTCTTGCAAAAGGAGTAAACAGCTAAAACAGACTGTAAGAGGAATGCTTTAGCTTACACTGTTTCTATCAAGCAAATTACCTTTTTTCATCATTATCATTATGGTATGAAGGATTATGTTTAGTTTTAGAACCAGATTCACTCAACAACGTCTTGACCATTTTTGTTACTGTCAAAGCTCTTGCAGAAGGAGTAAACAGCTAAAACGGAATTTAAGAGGAATGTTTAGCTTACACTGTTTCTATCAAGCAAATGACCTTTTTTCATCATTATCATAATGGTATGAAGGATTATGTTTACTTTTAGAACCTTATTCACTCAACAACGTTTTGACCATTTTTGTTACTTTCAAAGCTCCTGCAAAAGTAGTAAACAGCTAAAACAGACTGTAAGAGGATTGCTTTAGCTTACACTGTTTCTATCAAGCAAATTACCTTTTTTCAACATTATCATTATGGTATGAAGGATTATGTTTAGTTTTAGAACCAGATTCACTCAACAACGTTTTGGACCATTTTTGTTACTTTCAAAGCTTTTCCAGAAGGAGTAAACAGCTAAAACGGACTGTATGAAGAATCCTTTAGCTTACACTGTTTCTATCAAGCAAATTATCTTTTTTCATCATTATCATAATGGTATGAAGGATTATGTTTAGTTTTAGAACCTTATTCACTCAACGTTTTGACCATTATTGTTACTTTTAAAGCTTTTGCAGAAGGAGTAAACAGCTAAAACGAATTTAGGACGAATGTTTAGCTTACACTGTTTCTATCAAGCAAATTACCTTTTTTCATCATTATCATAATGGTATGAAGGATTATGTTTAGTTTTAAAACTTTATTCACTCAACAATGTTTTGACCATTTTTGTTACCTTCAAAGCTCTTGCAAAAGGAGTAAACAGCTAAAACAGACTGTAAGAGGATTGCTTTAGCTTACACTGTTTCTATCAAGCAAATTACCTTTTTTCATCATTATCATTATGGTATGAAGGATTATGTTTAGTTTTAGAACCAGATTCACTCAACAACGTCTTGACCATTTTTGTTACTGTCAAAGCTCTTGCAAAAGGAGTAAACAGCTAAAACAGACTGTAAGAGGATTGCTTTAGCTTACACTGTTTCTATCAAGCAAATTACCTTTTTTCATCATTATCATTATGGTATGAAGGATTATGTTTAGTTTTAGAACCAGATTCACTCAACAACGTCTTGACCATTTTTGTTACTGTCAAAGCTCTTGCAGAAGGAGTAAACAGCTAAAACGGAATTTAAGAGGAATGTTTAGCTTACACTGTTTCTATCAAGCAAATGACCTTTTTTCATCATTATCATAATGGTATGAAGGATTATGTTTACTTTTAGAACCTTATTCACTCAACAACATTTTGACCATTTTTGTTACTTTCAAAGCTTTTCCAGAAGGAGTAAACAGCTAAAACAGACTGTATGAAGAATGCTTTAGCTTATACTGTTTCTATCAAGCAAATGACCTTTTTTCATCATTATCATAAAGGGTATGAAGGATTATGTTTAGTTTTAGAACCTTATTCACTCAACAACGTTTTGACCATTTTTGTTACTTTCAAAGCTCTTGCAAAAGTAGTAAACAGCTAAAACAGACTGTAAGAGGATTGCTTTAGCTTACACTGTTTCTATCAAGCAAATTACCTTTTTTCATCATTATCATTATGGTATGAAGGATTATGTTTAGTTTTAGAACCAGATTCACTCAACAACGTCTTGACCATTTTTGTTACTGTCAAAGCTCTTGCAAAAGGAGTAAACAGCTAAAACAGACTGTAAGAGGAATGCTTTAGCTTACACTGTTTCTATCAAGCAAATTACCTTTTTTCATCATTATCATTATGGTATGAAGGATTATGTTTAGTTTTAGAACCAGATTCACTCAACAACGTCTTGACCATTTTTGTTACTGTCAAAGCTCTTGCAGAAGGAGTAAACAGCTAAAACGGAATTTAAGAGGAATGTTTAGCTTACACTGTTTCTATCAAGCAAATGACCTTTTTTCATCATTATCATAATGGTATGAAGGATTATGTTTACTTTTAGAACCTTATTCACTCAACAACGTTTTGACCATTTTTGTTACTTTCAAAGCTCTTGCAAAAGTAGTAAACAGCTAAAACAGACTGTAAGAGGATTGCTTTAGCTTACACTGTTTCTATCAAGCAAATTACCTTTTTTCAACATTATCATTATGGTATGAAGGATTATGTTTAGTTTTAGAACCAGATTCACTCAACAACGTTTTGGACCATTTTTGTTACTTTCAAAGCTTTTCCAGAAGGAGTAAACAGCTAAAACGGACTGTATGAAGAATCCTTTAGCTTACACTGTTTCCATCAAGCAAATTATCTTTTTTCATCATTATCATAATGGTATGAAGGATTATGTTTAGTTTTAGAACCAGATTCACTCAACAACGTCTTGACCATTATTGTTACTTTTAAAGCTTTTGCAGACGGAGTAAACAGCTAAAACGGAATTTAAGAGGAATGCTTTAGCTTACACTGTTTCTATCAAGCAAATTACCTTTTTTCATCATTATCATTATGGTATAAAGGATTGTTTAGTTTCAGAACCAGATTCACTCAACAACGTTTTAAACATTATTGTTACTTTCAAAGCTCTTGCAGAAGGAGAAAACAGCTAAAACAGACTGTATGAAGAATGCTTTAACTTACACTGTTTCAATCAAGCAAATTACCTTTTTTCAACATTATCATTATGGTATGAAGGATTATGTTTAGTTTTAGAATCAGATTCACTCAACAACGTTTTGACCATTTTTGTTACCTTCAAAGCTCTTGCAAAAGGAGTAAACAGCTAAAACAGACTGTAAGAGGATTGCTTTAGCTTACACTGTTTCTATCAAGCAAATTACCTTTTTTCATCATTATCATTATGGTATGAAGGATTATGTTTAGTTTTAGAACCAGATTCACTCAACGTCTTGACCATTTTTTTTACTGTCAAAGCTCTTGCAGAAGGAGTAAACAGCTAAAACGGAATTTAAGAGGAATGTTTAGCTTACACTGTTTCTATCAAGCAAATGACCTTTTTTCATCATTATCATAATGGTATGAAGGATTATGTTTACTTTTAGAACCAGATTCACTCAACAACGTTTTGACCATTTTTGTTACTTCCAAAGCTTTTCCAGAAGGAGTAAACAGCTAAAACGAATTTAAGAGGAATGTTTAGCTTACACTGTTTCTATCAAGCAAATGACCTTCTTTCATCATTATCATAATGGTATGAAGGATTATGTTTAGTTTTAGAACCAGATTCACTCAACAATGTTTTGACCATTTTTGTTACCTTCAAAGCTCTTGCAAAAGGAGTAAACAGCTAAAACAGACTGTAAGAGGATTGCTTTAGCTTACACTGTTTCTATCAAGCAAATTACCTTTTTTCATCATTATCATTATGGTATGAAGGATTGTTTAGTTTCAGAACCAGATTAACTCAACAACGTTTTAAACATTATTGTTACTTTCAAAGCTCTTGCAGAAGGAGAAAACAGCTAAAACGGACTGTATGAAGAATGCTTTAGCTTACACTGTTTCTATCAAGCAAATGACCTTTTTTCATCATTATCATAATGGTATGAAGGATTGTGTTTAGTTTTAGAACCAGATTCACTCAACAATGTTTTGACCATTTTTGTTACCTTCAAAGCTCTTGCAAAAGGAGTAAACAGTTAAAACAGACTGTAAGAGGATTGCTTTAGCTTACACTGTTTCTATCAAGCAAATGACCTTTTTTCATCATTATCATTTAGGTATGAAGGATTATGTTTAGTTTTAGAACCTTATTCACTCAACAACGTTTTGACCATTTTTGTTACTGTCAAAGCTCTTGCAGAAGGAGTAAACAGCTAAAACGGAATTTGAGAGGAATGTTTAGCTTACACTGTTCCTATCAAGCAAATTACCTTTTTTCATCATTATCATTATGGTATGAAGGATTATGTTTAGTTTTAGAACCTTATTCACTCAACGTTTTGACCATTTTTGTTACTGTCAAAGCTCTTGCAGAAGGAGTAAACAGCTAAAACGGAATTTAAGAGGAATGTTTAGCTTACACTGTTTCCATCAAGCAAATTATCTTTTTTCATCATTATCATAATGGTATGAAGGATTATGTTTAGTTTTAGAACCAGATTCACTCAACAACGTCTTGACCATTATTGTTACTTTTAAAGCTTCTGCAGAAGGAGTAAACAGCTAAAACGGACTGTATGAAGAATGCTTTAGCTTACACTGTTTCTATCAAGCAAATTACCTTTTTTCATCATTATCATTATGGTATGAAGGATTGTTTAGTTTCAGAACCAGATTCACTCAACAACGTTTTAAACATTATTGTTACTTTCAAAGCTCTTGCAGAAGGAGAAAACAGCTAAAACGGACTGTATGAAGAATGCTTTAGCTTACACTGTTTCTATCAAGCAAATTACCTTTTTTCATCATTATCATTATGGTATGAAGGATTGTTTAGTTTCAGAACCAGATTCACTCAACAACGTTTTAAACATTATTGTTACTTTCAAAGCTCTTGCAGAAGGAGAAAACAGCTAAAACGGACTGTATGAAGAATGCTTTAGCTTACACTGTTTCTATCAAGCAAATGACCTTTTTTCATCATTATCATAATGGTATGAAGGATTGTGTTTAGTTTTAGAACCAGATTCACTCAACAACGTTTTGACCATTTTTGTTACTGTCAAAGCTCTTGCAGAAGGAGTAAACAGCTAAAACGGAATTTAAGAGGAATGTTTAGCTTACACTGTTTCTATCAAGCAAATGACCTTTTTTCATCATTATCATAATGGTATGAAGGATTATGTTTAGTTTTAGAACCTTATTCACTCATCAACGTTTTGACCATTTTTGTTACTTTCAAAGCTCTTGCAAAAGTAGTAAACAGCTAAAACAGACTGTAAGAGGATTGCTTTAGCTTACACTGTTTCTATCAAGCAAATGACCTTTTTTCATCATTATCATTATGGTATAAAGGATTGTTTAGTTTCAGAACCAGATTCACTCAACAACGTTTTAAACATTATTGTTACTTTCAAAGCTCTTGCAGAAGGAGAAAACAGCTAAAACAGACTGTATGAAGAATGCTTTAACTTACACTGTTTCAATCAAGCAAATTACCTTTTTTCAACATTATCATTATGGTATGAAGGATTATGTTTAGTTTTAGAATCAGATTCACTCAACAACGTTTTGACCATTTTTGTTACCTTCAAAGCTCTTGCAAAAGGAGTAAACAGCTAAAACAGACTGTAAGAGGATTGCTTTAGCTTACACTGTTTCTATCAAGCGAATTACCTTTTTTCATCATTATCATTATGGTATGAAGGATTATGTTTAGTTTTAGAACCAGATTCACTCAACAACGTCTTGACCATTTTTGTTACTGTCAAAGCTCTTGCAGAAGGAGTAAACAGCTAAAACGGAATTTAAGAGGAATGTTTAGCTTACACTGTTTCTATCAAGCAAATGACCTTTTTTCATCATTATCATAATGGTATGAAGGATTATGTTTACTTTTAGAACCAGATTCACTCAACAACGTTTTGACCATTTTTGTTACTTTCAAAGCTTTTCCAGAAGGAGTAAACAGCTAAAACAGACTGTATGAAGAATGCTTTAGCTTATACTGTTTCTATCAAGCAAATGACCTTTTTTCATCATTATCATAAAGGGTATGAAGGATTATGTTTAGTTTTAGAACCAGATTCACTCAACAACGTTTTGGACAATTTATGTTACTTTCAATGCTTTTGCAGAAGAAGTAAACAGCTAAAACGGACTGTATGAAGAATGCTTTAGCTTACACTGTTTCTATCAAGCAAATTACCTTTTTTCATCATTATCATAATTTTATGAAGGATTATGTTTAGTTTTAGAACCTTATTCACTCATCAACGTTTTGACCATTTTTGTTACTTTCAAAGCTCTTGCAAAAGTAGTAAACAGCTAAAACAGACTGTAAGAGGATTGCTTTAGCTTACACTGTTTCTATCAAGCAAATTACCTTTTTTCAACATTATCATTATGGTATGAAGGATTATGTTTAGTTTTAGAACCTTATTCACTCAACAACGTTTTGACCATTTTTGTTACTTTCAAAGCTCTTGCAAAAGTAGTAAACAGCTAAAACAGACTGTAAGAGGATTGCTTTAGCTTACACTGTTTCTATCAAGCAAATTACCTTTTTTCATCATTATCATTATGGTATGAAGGATTATGTTTAGTTTTAGAACCAGATTCACTCAACAACGTCTTGACCATTTTTGTTACTGTCAAAGCTCTTGCAAAAGGAGTAAACAGCTAAAACAGACTGTAAGAGGAATGCTTTAGCTTACACTGTTTCTATCAAGCAAATTACCTTTTTTCATCATTATCATTATGGTATGAAGGATTATGTTTAGTTTTAGAACCAGATTCACTCAACAACGTCTTGACCATTTTTGTTACTGTCAAAGCTCTTGCAGAAGGAGTAAACAGCTAAAACGGAATTTAAGAGGAATGTTTAGCTTACACTGTTTCTATCAAGCAAATGACCTTTTTTCATCATTATCATAATGGTATGAAGGATTATGTTTACTTTTAGAACCTTATTCACTCAACAACGTTTTGACCATTTTTGTTACTTTCAAAGCTCTTGCAAAAGTAGTAAACAGCTAAAACAGACTGTAAGAGGATTGCTTTAGCTTACACTGTTTCTATCAAGCAAATTACCTTTTTTCAACATTATCATTATGGTATGAAGGATTATGTTTAGTTTTAGAACCAGATTCACTCAACAACGTTTTGGACCATTTTTGTTACTTTCAAAGCTTTTCCAGAAGGAGTAAACAGCTAAAACGGACTGTATGAAGAATCCTTTAGCTTACACTGTTTCTATCAAGCAAATTATCTTTTTTCATCATTATCATAATGGTATGAAGGATTATGTTTAGTTTTAGAACCTTATTCACTCAACGTTTTGACCATTTTTGTTACTCTCAAAGCTCTTGCAGAAGGAGTAAACAGCTAAAACGGACTGTATGAAGAATCCTTTAGCTTACACTGTTTCCATCAAGCAAATTATCTTTTTTCATCATTATCATAATGGTATGAAGGATTATGTTTAGTTTTAGAACCAGATTCACTCAACAACGTCTTGACCATTATTGTTACTTTTAAAGCTTTTGCAGACGGAGTAAACAGCTAAAACGGAATTTAAGAGGAATGCTTTAGCTTACACTGTTTCTATCAAGCAAATTACCTTTTTTCATCATTATCATTATGGTATAAAGGATTGTTTAGTTTCAGAACCAGATTCACTCAACAACGTTTTAAACATTATTGTTACTTTCAAAGCTCTTGCAGAAGGAGAAAACAGCTAAAACAGACTGTATGAAGAATGCTTTAACTTACACTGTTTCAATCAAGCAAATTACCTTTTTTCAACATTATCATTATGGTATGAAGGATTATGTTTAGTTTTAGAATCAGATTCACTCAACAACGTTTTGACCATTTTTGTTACCTTCAAAGCTCTTGCAAAAGGAGTAAACAGCTAAAACAGACTGTAAGAGGATTGCTTTAGCTTACACTGTTTCTATCAAGCAAATTACCTTTTTTCATCATTATCATTATGGTATGAAGGATTATGTTTAGTTTTAGAACCAGATTCACTCAACGTCTTGACCATTTTTTTTACTGTCAAAGCTCTTGCAGAAGGAGTAAACAGCTAAAACGGAATTTAAGAGGAATGTTTAGCTTACACTGTTTCTATCAAGCAAATGACCTTTTTTCATCATTATCATAATGGTATGAAGGATTATGTTTACTTTTAGAACCAGATTCACTCAACAACGTTTTGACCATTTTTGTTACTTCCAAAGCTTTTCCAGAAGGAGTAAACAGCTAAAACGAATTTAAGAGGAATGTTTAGCTTACACTGTTTCTATCAAGCAAATGACCTTCTTTCATCATTATCATAATGGTATGAAGGATTATGTTTAGTTTTAGAACCAGATTCACTCAACAATGTTTTGACCATTTTTGTTACCTTCAAAGCTCTTGCAAAAGGAGTAAACAGCTAAAACAGACTGTAAGAGGATTGCTTTAGCTTACACTGTTTCTATCAAGCAAATTACCTTTTTTCATCATTATCATTATGGTATGAAGGATTGTTTAGTTTCAGAACCAGATTAACTCAACAACGTTTTAAACATTATTGTTACTTTCAAAGCTCTTGCAGAAGGAGAAAACAGCTAAAACGGACTGTATGAAGAATGCTTTAGCTTACACTGTTTCTATCAAGCAAATGACCTTTTTTCATCATTATCATAATGGTATGAAGGATTGTGTTTAGTTTTAGAACCAGATTCACTCAACAATGTTTTGACCATTTTTGTTACCTTCAAAGCTCTTGCAAAAGGAGTAAACAGTTAAAACAGACTGTAAGAGGATTGCTTTAGCTTACACTGTTTCTATCAAGCAAATGACCTTTTTTCATCATTATCATTTAGGTATGAAGGATTATGTTTAGTTTTAGAACCTTATTCACTCAACAACGTTTTGACCATTTTTGTTACTGTCAAAGCTCTTGCAGAAGGAGTAAACAGCTAAAACGGAATTTGAGAGGAATGTTTAGCTTACACTGTTCCTATCAAGCAAATTACCTTTTTTCATCATTATCATTATGGTATGAAGGATTATGTTTAGTTTTAGAACCTTATTCACTCAACGTTTTGACCATTTTTGTTACTGTCAAAGCTCTTGCAGAAGGAGTAAACAGCTAAAACGGAATTTAAGAGGAATGTTTAGCTTACACTGTTTCCATCAAGCAAATTATCTTTTTTCATCATTATCATAATGGTATGAAGGATTATGTTTAGTTTTAGAACCAGATTCACTCAACAACGTCTTGACCATTATTGTTACTTTTAAAGCTTCTGCAGAAGGAGTAAACAGCTAAAACGGACTGTATGAAGAATGCTTTAGCTTACACTGTTTCTATCAAGCAAATTACCTTTTTTCATCATTATCATTATGGTATGAAGGATTGTTTAGTTTCAGAACCAGATTCACTCAACAACGTTTTAAACATTATTGTTACTTTCAAAGCTCTTGCAGAAGGAGAAAACAGCTAAAACGGACTGTATGAAGAATGCTTTAGCTTACACTGTTTCTATCAAGCAAATGACCTTTTTTCATCATTATCATAATGGTATGAAGGATTGTGTTTAGTTTTAGAACCAGATTCACTCAACAACGTTTTGACCATTTTTGTTACTGTCAAAGCTCTTGCAGAAGGAGTAAACAGCTAAAACGGAATTTAAGAGGAATGTTTAGCTTACACTGTTTCTATCAAGCAAATGACCTTTTTTCATCATTATCATAATGGTATGAAGGATTATGTTTAGTTTTAGAACCTTATTCACTCATCAACGTTTTGACCATTTTTGTTACTTTCAAAGCTCTTGCAAAAGTAGTAAACAGCTAAAACAGACTGTAAGAGGATTGCTTTAGCTTACACTGTTTCTATCAAGCAAATGACCTTTTTTCATCATTATCATTATGGTATAAAGGATTGTTTAGTTTCAGAACCAGATTCACTCAACAACGTTTTAAACATTATTGTTACTTTCAAAGCTCTTGCAGAAGGAGAAAACAGCTAAAACAGACTGTATGAAGAATGCTTTAACTTACACTGTTTCAATCAAGCAAATTACCTTTTTTCAACATTATCATTATGGTATGAAGGATTATGTTTAGTTTTAGAATCAGATTCACTCAACAACGTTTTGACCATTTTTGTTACCTTCAAAGCTCTTGCAAAAGGAGTAAACAGCTAAAACAGACTGTAAGAGGATTGCTTTAGCTTACACTGTTTCTATCAAGCGAATTACCTTTTTTCATCATTATCATTATGGTATGAAGGATTATGTTTAGTTTTAGAACCAGATTCACTCAACAACGTCTTGACCATTTTTGTTACTGTCAAAGCTCTTGCAGAAGGAGTAAACAGCTAAAACGGAATTTAAGAGGAATGTTTAGCTTACACTGTTTCTATCAAGCAAATGACCTTTTTTCATCATTATCATAATGGTATGAAGGATTATGTTTACTTTTAGAACCAGATTCACTCAACAACGTTTTGACCATTTTTGTTACTTTCAAAGCTTTTCCAGAAGGAGTAAACAGCTAAAACAGACTGTATGAAGAATGCTTTAGCTTATACTGTTTCTATCAAGCAAATGACCTTTTTTCATCATTATCATAAAGGGTATGAAGGATTATGTTTAGTTTTAGAACCAGATTCACTCAACAACGTTTTGGACAATTTATGTTACTTTCAAAGCTTTTGCAGAAGAAGTAAACAGCTAAAACGGACTGTATGAAGAATGCTTTAGCTTACACTGTTTCTATCAAGCAAATTACCTTTTTTCATCATTATCATAATTTTATGAAGGATTATGTTTAGTTTTAGAACCTTATTCACTCATCAACGTTTTGACCATTTTTGTTACTTTCAAAGCTCTTGCAAAAGTAGTAAACAGCTAAAACAGACTGTAAGAGGATTGCTTTAGCTTACACTGTTTCTATCAAGCAAATTACCTTTTTTCAACATTATCATTATGGTATGAAGGATTATGTTTAGTTTTAGAACCAGATTCACTCAACAACGTCTTGACCATTTTTGTTACTGTCAAAGCTCTTGCAGAAGGAGTAAACAGCTAAAACGGAATTTAAGAGAAATGTTTAGCTTACACTGTTTCTATCAAGCAAATGACCTTTTTTCATCATTATCATAATGGTATGAAGGATTATGTTTACTTTTAGAACCAGATTCACTCTACAACGTTTTGACCATTTTTGTTACTTTTAAAGCTTTTGCAGACGGAGTAAACAGCTAAAACGGAATTTAAGAGGAATGCTTTAGCTTACACTGTTTCTATCAAGCAAATTACCTTTTTTCATCATTATCATTATGGTATGAAGGATTGTTTAGTTTCAGAACCAGATTCACTCAACAACGTTTTAAACATTATTGTTACTTTCAAAGCTCTTGCAGAAGGAGAAAACAGCTAAAACGGACTGTATGAAGAATGCTTTAGCTTACACTGTTCCTATCAAGCAAATTACCTTTTTTCATCATTATCATTATGGTATGAAGGATTATGTTTAGTTTTAGAACCTTATTCACTCAACGTTTTGACCATTTTTGTTACTGTCAAAGCTCTTGCAGAAGGAGTAAACAGCTAAAACGGAATTTAAGAGGAATGTTTAGCTTACACTGTTTCCATCAAGCAAATTATCTTTTTTCATCATTATCATAATGGTATGAAGGATTATGTTTAGTTTTAGAACCAGATTCACTCAACAACGTCTTGACCATTATTGTTACTTTTAAAGCTTTTGCAGAAGGAGTAAACAGCTAAAACGGACTGTATGAAGAATGCTTTAGCTTACACTGTTTCTATCAAGCAAATTACCTTTTTTCATCATTATCATAATGGTATGAAGGATTGTGTTTAGTTTTAGAACCAGATTCACTCAACAATGTTTTGACCATTTTTGTTACCTTCAAAGCTCTTGCAAAAGGAGTAAACAGCTAAAACAGACTGTAAGAGGATTGCTTTAGCTTACACTGTTTCTATCAAGCAAATTACCTTTTTTCATCATTATCATTATGGTATGAAGGATTATGTTTAGTTTTAGAACCAGATTCACTCAACAACGTCTTGACCATTTTTGTTACTGTCAAAGCTCTTGCAGAAGGAGTAAACAGCTAAAACGGAATTTAAGAGGAATGTTTAGCTTACACTGTTTCTATCAAGCAAATGACCTTTTTTCATCATTATCATAATGGTATGAAGGATTATGTTTAGTTTTAGAACCTTATTCACTCAACAACGTTTTGACCATTTTTGTTACTGTCAAAGCTCTTGCAGAAGGAGTAAACAGCTAAAACGGAATTTAAGAGGAATGTTTAGCTTACACTGTTTCTATCAAGCAAATGACCTTTTTTCATCATTATCATAATGGTATGAAGGATTATGTTTAGTTTTAGAACCTTATTCACTCAACGTTTTGACCATTTTTGTTACTCTCAAAGCTCTTGCAGAAGGAGTAAACAGCTAAAACGGACTGTATGAAGAATCCTTTAGCTTACACTGTTTCCATCAAGCAAATTATCTTTTTTCATCATTATCATAATGGTATGAAGGATTATGTTTAGTTTTAGAACCAGATTCACTCAACAACGTCTTGACCATTATTGTTACTTTTAAAGCTTTTGCAGACGGAGTAAACAGCTAAAACGGAATTTAAGAGGAATGCTTTAGCTTACACTGTTTCTATCAAGCAAATTACCTTTTTTCATCATTATCATTATGGTATAAAGGATTGTTTAGTTTCAGAACCAGATTCACTCAACAACGTTTTAAACATTATTGTTACTTTCAAAGCTCTTGCAGAAGGAGAAAACAGCTAAAACAGACTGTATGAAGAATGCTTTAACTTACACTGTTTCAATCAAGCAAATTACCTTTTTTCAACATTATCATTATGGTATGAAGGATTATGTTTAGTTTTAGAATCAGATTTACTCAACAACGTTTTGACCATTTTTGTTACCTTCAAAGCTCTTGCAAAAGGAGTAAACAGCTAAAACAGACTGTAAGAGGATTGCTTTAGCTTACACTGTTTCTATCAAGCAAATTACCTTTTTTCATCATTATCATTATGGTATGAAGGATTATGTTTAGTTTTAGAACCAGATTCACTCAACAACGTCTTGACCATTTTTTTTACTGTCAAAGCTCTTGAAGAAGGAGTAAACAGCTAAAACGGAATTTAAGAGGAATGTTTAGCTTACACTGTTTCTATCAAGCAAATGACCTTTTTTCATCATTATCATAATGGTATGAAGGATTATGTTTACTTTTAGAACCAGATTCACTCAACAACGTTTTGACCATTTTTGTTACTTCCAAAGCTTTTCCAGAAGGAGTAAACAGCTAAAACGAATTTAAGAGGAATGTTTAGCTTACACTGTTTCTATCAAGCAAATGACCTTCTTTCATCATTATCATAATGGTATGAAGGATTATGTTTAGTTTTAGAACCAGATTCACTCAACAACGTTTTGACCATTATTGTTACTTTTAAAGCTTTTGCAGAAGGAGTAAACAGCTAAAACGAATTTAGGACGAATGTTTAGCTTACACTGTTTCTATCAAGCAAATTACCTTTTTTCAACATTATCATTATGGTATGAAGGATTATGTTTACTTTTAGAACCAGATTCACTCAACAACGTTTTGACCATTATTGTTACTTTTAAAGCTTTTGCAGAAGGAGTAAACAGCTAAAACGAATTTAGGACGAATGTTTAGCTTACACTGTTTCTATCAAGCAAATTACCTTTTTTCATCATTATCATAATGGTATGAAGGATTATGTTTAGTTTTAGAACTTTATTCACTCAACAATGTTTTGACCATTTTTGTTACCTTCAAAGCTCTTGCAAAAGGAGTAAACAGCTAAAACAGACTGTAAGAGGATTGCTTTAGCTTACACTGTTTCTATCAAGCAAATTACCTTTTTTCATCATTATCATTATGGTATGAAGGATTATGTTTAGTTTTAGAACCAGATTCACTCAACAACGTCTTGACCATTTTTGTTACTGTCAAAGCTCTTGCAGAAGGAGTAAACAGCTAAAACGGAATTTAAGAGGAATGTTTAGCTTACACTGTTTCTATCAAGCAAATGACCTTTTTTCATCATTATCATAATGGTATGAAGGATTATGTTTAGTTTTAGAACCTTATTCACTCAACAACGTTTTGACCATTTTTGTTACTGTCAAAGCTCTTGCAGAAGGAGTAAACAGCTAAAACGGAATTTAAGAGGAATGTTTAGCTTACACTGTTTCTATCAAGCAAATGACCTTTTTTCATCATTATCATAATGGTATGAAGGATTATGTTTAGTTTTAGAACCTTATTCACTCAACGTTTTGACCATTTTTGTTACTCTCAAAGCTCTTGCAGAAGGAGTAAACAGCTAAAACGGACTGTATGAAGAATCCTTTAGCTTACACTGTTTCCATCAAGCAAATTATCTTTTTTCATCATTATCATAATGGTATGAAGGATTATGTTTAGTTTTAGAACCAGATTCACTCAACAACGTCTTGACCATTATTGTTACTTTTAAAGCTTTTGCAGACGGAGTAAACAGCTAAAACGGAATTTAAGAGGAATGCTTTAGCTTACACTGTTTCTATCAAGCAAATTACCTTTTTTCATCATTATCATTATGGTATAAAGGATTGTTTAGTTTCAGAACCAGATTCACTCAACAACGTTTTAAACATTATTGTTACTTTCAAAGCTCTTGCAGAAGGAGAAAACAGCTAAAACAGACTGTATGAAGAATGCTTTAACTTACACTGTTTCAATCAAGCAAATTACCTTTTTTCAACATTATCATTATGGTATGAAGGATTATGTTTAGTTTTAGAATCAGATTTACTCAACAACGTTTTGACCATTTTTGTTACCTTCAAAGCTCTTGCAAAAGGAGTAAACAGCTAAAACGGAATTTAAGAGGAATGTTTAGCTTACACTGTTTCTATCAAGCAAATGACCTTTTTTCATCATTATCATAATGGTATGAAGGATTATGTTTACTTTTAGAACCAGATTCACTCAACAACGTTTTGACCATTTTTGTTACTTCCAAAGCTTTTCCAGAAGGAGTAAACAGCTAAAACGAATTTAAGAGGAATGTTTAGCTTACACTGTTTCTATCAAGCAAATGACCTTCTTTCATCATTATCATAATGGTATGAAGGATTATGTTTAGTTTTAGAACCAGATTCACTCAACAACGTTTTGACCATTATTGTTACTTTTAAAGCTTTTGCAGAAGGAGTAAACAGCTAAAACGAATTTAGGACGAATGTTTAGCTTACACTGTTTCTATCAAGCAAATGACCTTTTTTCATCATTATCATAATGGTATGAAGGATTATGTTTAGTTTTAGAACCTTATTCACTCAACGTTTTGACCATTTTTGTTACTGTCAAAGCTCTTGCAGAAGGAGTAAACAGCTAAAACGGACTGTATGAAGAATCCTTTAGCTTACACTGTTTCCATCAAGCAAATTATCTTTTTTCATCATTATCATAATGGTATGAAGGATTATGTTTAGTTTTAGAACCAGATTCACTCAACAACGTCTTGACCATTATTGTTACTTTTAAAGCTTTTGCAGACGGAGTAAACAGCTAAAACGGAATTTAAGAGGAATGCTTTAGCTTACACTGTTTCTATCAAGCAAATTACCTTTTTTCATCATTATCATAATGGTATGAAGGATTATGTTTACTTTTAGAACCTTATTCACTCAACAACGTTTTGACCATTTTTGTTACTTTTAAAGCTTTTGCAGACGGAGTAAACAGCTAAAACGGAATTTAAGAGGAATGCTTTAGCTTACACTGTTTCTATCAAGCAAATGACCTTTTTTCATCATTATCATAATGGTATGAAGGATTATGTTTAGTTTTAGAACCTTATTCACTCAACAACGTTTTGACCATTATTGTTACTTTTAAAGCTTTTGCAGAAGGAGTAAACAGCTAAAACAGAATGTATGAAGAAGGCTTTAGCTTACACTGTTTCTATCAAGCAAATGACCTTTTTTCATCATTATCATAATGGTATGAAGGATTATGTTTAGTTTTAGAACCAGATTCACTCAACAACGTCTTGACCATTTTTTTTACTGTCAAAGCTCTTGCAGAAGGAGTAAACAGCTAAAACGGAATTTAAGAGGAATGTTTAGCTTACACTGTTTCTATCAAGCAAATGACCTTTTTTCATCATTATCATAATGGTATGAAGGATTATGTTTACTTTTAGAACCTTATTCACTCAACAACGTTTTGACCATTTTTGTTACTTTTAAAGCTTTTGCAGACGGAGTAAACAGCTAAAACGGAATTTAAGAGGAATGCTTTAGCTTACACTGTTTCTATCAAGCAAATGACCTTTTTTCATCATTATCATAATGGTATGAAGGATTATGTTTAGTTTTAGAACCTTATTCACTCAACAACGTTTTGACCATTATTGTTACTTTTAAAGCTTTTGCAGAAGGAGTAAACAGCTAAAACAGAATGTATGAAGAAGGCTTTAGCTTACACTGTTTCTATCAAGCAAATGACCTTTTTTCATCATTATCATAATGGTATGAAGGATTATGTTTAGTTTTAGAACCTTATTCACTCAACAACGTTTTGACCAGTATTGTTACTTTTAAAGCTTTCTCAGAAGGAGTAAACAGCTAAAACAGAATGTAAGAGGAATGCTTTAGCTTACACTGTTTCTATCAAGCAAATTACCTTTTTTCATCATTATCATAATGGTATGAAGGATTATGTTTAGTTTTAGAACCTTATTCACTCAACAACGTTTTGACCATTATTGTTACTTTTAAAGCTTTCTCAGAAGGAGTAAACAGCTAAAACAGAATGTATGAAGAAGGCTTTAGCTTACACTGTTTCTATCAAGCAAATGACCTTTTTTCATCATTATCATAATGGTATGAAGGATTATGTTTAGTTTTAGAACCTTATTCACTCAACAACGTTTTGACCATTATTGTTACTTTTAAAGCTTTCTCAGAAGGAGTAAACAGCTAAAACAGAATGTAAGAGGAATGCTTTAGCTTACACTGTTTCTATCAAGCAAATGACCTTTTTTCATCATTATCATAATGGTATGAAGGATTATGTTTAGTTTTAGAACCTTATTCACTCAACAACGTTTTGACCATTATTGTTACTTTTAAAGCTTTTTCAGAAGGAGTAAACAGCTAAAACGGACTGTATGAAGAATGCTTTAGCTTACACTGTTTCTATCAAGCAAATGACCTTTTTTCATCATTATCATAATGGTATGAAGGATTATGTTTACTTTTAGAACCAGATTCACTCAACAACGTTTTGACCATTTTTGTTACTTCCAAAGCTTTTCCAGAAGGAGTAAACAGCTAAAACGAATTTAAGAGGAATGTTTAGCTTACACTGTTTCTATCAAGCAAATGACCTTTTTTCATCATTATCATAATGGTATGAAGGATTATGTTTAGTTTTAGAACCAGATTCACTCAACAACGTCTTGACCATTATTGTTACTTTTAAAGCTTTTGCAGAAGAAGTAAACAGCTAAAACGGACTGTATGAAGAATGCTTTAGCTTACACTGTTTCTATCAAGCAAATGACCTTTTTTCATCATTATCATAATGGTATGAAGGATTATGTTTAGTTTTAGAACCTTATTCACTCATCAACGTTTTGACCACTTTTGTTACTTTCAAAGCTCTTGCAAAAGTAGTAAACAGCTAAAACAGACTGTAAGAGGATTGCTTTAGCTTACACTGTTTCTATCAAGCAAATTACCTTTTTTCAACATTATCATTATGGTATGAAGGATTATGTTTAGTTTTAGAACCTTATTCACTCATCAACGTTTTGACCACTTTTGTTACTTTCAAAGCTCTTGCAAAAGTAGTAAACAGCTAAAACAGACTGTAAGAGGATTGCTTTAGCTTACACTGTTTCTATCAAGCAAATTACCTTTTTTCAACATTATCATTATGGTATGAAGGATTATGTTTAGTTTTAGAACCAGATTCACTCAACAACGTCTTGACCATTTTTGTTACTGTCAAAGCTCTTGCAGAAGGAGTAAACAGCTAAAACGGAATTTAAGAGAAATGTTTAGCTTACACTGTTTCTATCAAGCAAATGACCTTTTTTCATCATTATCATAATGGTATGAAGGATTATGTTTACTTTTAGAACCTTATTCACTCAACAACGTTTTGACCATTATTGTTACTTTTAAAGCTTTCTCAGAAGGAGTAAACAGCTAAAACAGAATGTATGAAGAAGGCTTTAGCTTACACTGTTTCTATCAAGCAAATGACCTTTTTTCATCATTATCATAATGGTATGAAGGATTATGTTTAGTTTTAGAACCTTATTCACTCAACGTTTTGACCATTTTTGTTACTCTCAAAGCTCTTGCAGAAGGAGTAAACAGCTAAAACGGACTGTATGAAGAATCCTTTAGCTTACACTGTTTCCATCAAGCAAATTATCTTTTTTCATCATTATCATAATGGTATGAAGGATTATGTTTAGTTTTAGAACCAGATTCACTCAACAACGTCTTGACCATTATTGTTACTTTTAAAGCTTTTGCAGA
Organism: Pungitius pungitius; assembly: GCF_949316345.1. Taxonomy (NCBI): domain Eukaryota; kingdom Metazoa; phylum Chordata; class Actinopteri; order Perciformes; family Gasterosteidae; genus Pungitius; species Pungitius pungitius. The sequence goes on along the minus strand of NC_084901.1, from coordinate 24,336,349 downwards.
CGGAGTAAACAGCTAAAACGGAATTTAAGAGGAATGCTTTAGCTTACACTGTTTCTATCAAGCAAATTACCTTTTTTCATCATTATCATTATGGTATAAAGGATTGTTTAGTTTCAGAACCAGATTCACTCAACAACGTTTTAAACATTATTGTTACTTTCAAAGCTCTTGCAGAAGGAGAAAACAGCTAAAACAGACTGTATGAAGAATGCTTTAACTTACACTGTTTCAATCAAGCAAATTACCTTTTTTCAACATTATCATTATGGTATGAAGGATTATGTTTAGTTTTAGAATCAGATTCACTCAACAACGTTTTGACCATTTTTGTTACCTTCAAAGCTCTTGCAAAAGGAGTAAACAGCTAAAACAGACTGTAAGAGGATTGCTTTAGCTTACACTGTTTCTATCAAGCAAATTACCTTTTTTCATCATTATCATTATGGTATGAAGGATTATGTTTAGTTTTAGAACCAGATTCACTCAACAACGTCTTGACCATTTTTTTTACTGTCAAAGCTCTTGAAGAAGGAGTAAACAGCTAAAACGGAATTTAAGAGGAATGTTTAGCTTACACTGTTTCTATCAAGCAAATGACCTTTTTTCATCATTATCATAATGGTATGAAGGATTATGTTTACTTTTAGAACCAGATTCACTCAACAACGTTTTGACCATTTTTGTTACTTCCAAAGCTTTTCCAGAAGGAGTAAACAGCTAAAACGAATTTAAGAGGAATGTTTAGCTTACACTGTTTCTATCAAGCAAATGACCTTCTTTCATCATTATCATAATGGTATGAAGGATTATGTTTAGTTTTAGAACCAGATTCACTCAACAACGTTTTGACCATTATTGTTACTTTTAAAGCTTTTGCAGAAGGAGTAAACAGCTAAAACGAATTTAGGACGAATGTTTAGCTTACACTGTTTCTATCAAGCAAATGACCTTTTTTCATCATTATCATAATGGTATGAAGGATTATGTTTAGTTTTAGAACCTTATTCACTCAACGTTTTGACCATTTTTGTTACTGTCAAAGCTCTTGCAGAAGGAGTAAACAGCTAAAACGGACTGTATGAAGAATCCTTTAGCTTACACTGTTTCCATCAAGCAAATTATCTTTTTTCATCATTATCATAATGGTATGAAGGATTATGTTTAGTTTTAGAACCAGATTCACTCAACAACGTCTTGACCATTATTGTTACTTTTAAAGCTTTTGCAGACGGAGTAAACAGCTAAAACGGAATTTAAGAGGAATGCTTTAGCTTACACTGTTTCTATCAAGCAAATTACCTTTTTTCATCATTATCATAATGGTATGAAGGATTATGTTTACTTTTAGAACCTTATTCACTCAACAACGTTTTGACCATTTTTGTTACTTTTAAAGCTTTTGCAGACGGAGTAAACAGCTAAAACGGAATTTAAGAGGAATGCTTTAGCTTACACTGTTTCTATCAAGCAAATGACCTTTTTTCATCATTATCATAATGGTATGAAGGATTATGTTTAGTTTTAGAACCTTATTCACTCAACAACGTTTTGACCATTATTGTTACTTTTAAAGCTTTTGCAGAAGGAGTAAACAGCTAAAACAGAATGTATGAAGAAGGCTTTAGCTTACACTGTTTCTATCAAGCAAATGACCTTTTTTCATCATTATCATAATGGTATGAAGGATTATGTTTAGTTTTAGAACCAGATTCACTCAACAACGTCTTGACCATTTTTTTTACTGTCAAAGCTCTTGCAGAAGGAGTAAACAGCTAAAACGGAATTTAAGAGGAATGTTTAGCTTACACTGTTTCTATCAAGCAAATGACCTTTTTTCATCATTATCATAATGGTATGAAGGATTATGTTTACTTTTAGAACCTTATTCACTCAACAACGTTTTGACCATTTTTGTTACTTTTAAAGCTTTTGCAGACGGAGTAAACAGCTAAAACGGAATTTAAGAGGAATGCTTTAGCTTACACTGTTTCTATCAAGCAAATGACCTTTTTTCATCATTATCATAATGGTATGAAGGATTATGTTTAGTTTTAGAACCTTATTCACTCAACAACGTTTTGACCATTATTGTTACTTTTAAAGCTTTTGCAGAAGGAGTAAACAGCTAAAACAGAATGTATGAAGAAGGCTTTAGCTTACACTGTTTCTATCAAGCAAATGACCTTTTTTCATCATTATCATAATGGTATGAAGGATTATGTTTAGTTTTAGAACCTTATTCACTCAACAACGTTTTGACCAGTATTGTTACTTTTAAAGCTTTCTCAGAAGGAGTAAACAGCTAAAACAGAATGTAAGAGGAATGCTTTAGCTTACACTGTTTCTATCAAGCAAATTACCTTTTTTCATCATTATCATAATGGTATGAAGGATTATGTTTAGTTTTAGAACCTTATTCACTCAACAACGTTTTGACCATTATTGTTACTTTTAAAGCTTTCTCAGAAGGAGTAAACAGCTAAAACAGAATGTATGAAGAAGGCTTTAGCTTACACTGTTTCTATCAAGCAAATGACCTTTTTTCATCATTATCATAATGGTATGAAGGATTATGTTTAGTTTTAGAACCTTATTCACTCAACAACGTTTTGACCATTATTGTTACTTTTAAAGCTTTCTCAGAAGGAGTAAACAGCTAAAACAGAATGTAAGAGGAATGCTTTAGCTTACACTGTTTCTATCAAGCAAATGACCTTTTTTCATCATTATCATAATGGTATGAAGGATTATGTTTAGTTTTAGAACCTTATTCACTCAACAACGTTTTGACCATTATTGTTACTTTTAAAGCTTTTTCAGAAGGAGTAAACAGCTAAAACGGACTGTATGAAGAATGCTTTAGCTTACACTGTTTCTATCAAGCAAATGACCTTTTTTCATCATTATCATAATGGTATGAAGGATTATGTTTACTTTTAGAACCAGATTCACTCAACAACGTTTTGACCATTTTTGTTACTTCCAAAGCTTTTCCAGAAGGAGTAAACAGCTAAAACGAATTTAAGAGGAATGTTTAGCTTACACTGTTTCTATCAAGCAAATGACCTTTTTTCATCATTATCATAATGGTATGAAGGATTATGTTTAGTTTTAGAACCAGATTCACTCAACAACGTCTTGACCATTATTGTTACTTTTAAAGCTTTTGCAGAAGAAGTAAACAGCTAAAACGGACTGTATGAAGAATGCTTTAGCTTACACTGTTTCTATCAAGCAAATGACCTTTTTTCATCATTATCATAATGGTATGAAGGATTATGTTTAGTTTTAGAACCTTATTCACTCATCAACGTTTTGACCACTTTTGTTACTTTCAAAGCTCTTGCAAAAGTAGTAAACAGCTAAAACAGACTGTAAGAGGATTGCTTTAGCTTACACTGTTTCTATCAAGCAAATTACCTTTTTTCAACATTATCATTATGGTATGAAGGATTATGTTTAGTTTTAGAACCAGATTCACTCAACAACGTCTTGACCATTTTTGTTACTGTCAAAGCTCTTGCAGAAGGAGTAAACAGCTAAAACGGAATTTAAGAGAAATGTTTAGCTTACACTGTTTCTATCAAGCAAATGACCTTTTTTCATCATTATCATAATGGTATGAAGGATTATGTTTACTTTTAGAACCTTATTCACTCAACAACGTTTTGACCATTTTTGTTACTTTTAAAGCTTTTGCAGACGGAGTAAACAGCTAAAACGGAATTTAAGAGGAATGCTTTAGCTTACACTGTTTCTATCAAGCAAATGACCTTTTTTCATCATTATCATAATGGTATGAAGGATTATGTTTAGTTTTAGAACCTTATTCACTCAACAACGTTTTGACCATTATTGTTACTTTTAAAGCTTTTGCAGAAGGAGTAAACAGCTAAAACAGAATGTATGAAGAAGGCTTTAGCTTACACTGTTTCTATCAAGCAAATGACCTTTTTTCATCATTATCATAATGGTATGAAGGATTATGTTTAGTTTTAGAACCAGATTCACTCAACAACGTCTTGACCATTATTGTTACTTTTAAAGCTTTTGCAGAAGAAGTAAACAGCTAAAACGGACTGTATGAAGAATGCTTTAGCTTACACTGTTTCTATCAAGCAAATGACCTTTTTTCATCATTATCATAATGGTATGAAGGATTATGTTTAGTTTTAGAACCTTATTCACTCATCAACGTTTTGACCACTTTTGTTACTTTCAAAGCTCTTGCAAAAGTAGTAAACAGCTAAAACAGACTGTAAGAGGATTGCTTTAGCTTACACTGTTTCTATCAAGCAAATTACCTTTTTTCAACATTATCATTATGGTATGAAGGATTATGTTTAGTTTTAGAACCAGATTCACTCAACAACGTCTTGACCATTTTTGTTACTGTCAAAGCTCTTGCAGAAGGAGTAAACAGCTAAAACGGAATTTAAGAGAAATGTTTAGCTTACACTGTTTCTATCAAGCAAATGACCTTTTTTCATCATTATCATAATGGTATGAAGGATTATGTTTACTTTTAGAACCTTATTCACTCAACAACGTTTTGACCATTATTGTTACTTTTAAAGCTTTCTCAGAAGGAGTAAACAGCTAAAACAGAATGTATGAAGAAGGCTTTAGCTTACACTGTTTCTATCAAGCAAATGACCTTTTTTCATCATTATCATAATGGTATGAAGGATTATGTTTAGTTTTAGAACCTTATTCACTCAACGTTTTGACCATTTTTGTTACTCTCAAAGCTCTTGCAGAAGGAGTAAACAGCTAAAACGGACTGTATGAAGAATCCTTTAGCTTACACTGTTTCCATCAAGCAAATTATCTTTTTTCATCATTATCATAATGGTATGAAGGATTATGTTTAGTTTTAGAACCAGATTCACTCAACAACGTCTTGACCATTATTGTTACTTTTAAAGCTTTTGCAGACGGAGTAAACAGCTAAAACGGAATTTAAGAGGAATGCTTTAGCTTACACTGTTTCTATCAAGCAAATTACCTTTTTTCATCATTATCATTATGGTATAAAGGATTGTTTAGTTTCAGAACCAGATTCACTCAACAACGTTTTAAACATTATTGTTACTTTCAAAGCTCTTGCAGAAGGAGAAAACAGCTAAAACAGACTGTATGAAGAATGCTTTAACTTACACTGTTTGAATCAAGCAAATTACCTTTTTTCAACATTATCATTATGGTATGAAGGATTATGTTTAGTTTTAGAATCAGATTCACTCAACAACGTTTTGACCATTTTTGTTACCTTCAAAGCTCTTGCAAAAGGAGTAAACAGCTAAAACAGACTGTAAGAGGATTGCTTTAGCTTACACTGTTTCTATCAAGCAAATTACCTTTTTTCATCATTATCATTATGGTATGAAGGATTATGTTTAGTTTTAGAACCAGATTCACTCAACAACGTCTTGACCATTTTTTTTACTGTCAAAGCTCTTGAAGAAGGAGTAAACAGCTAAAACGGAATTTAAGAGGAATGTTTAGCTTACACTGTTTCTATCAAGCAAATGACCTTTTTTCATCATTATCATAATGGTATGAAGGATTATGTTTACTTTTAGAACCAGATTCACTCAACAACGTTTTGACCATTTTTGTTACTTCCAAAGCTTTTCCAGAAGGAGTAAACAGCTAAAACGAATTTAAGAGGAATGTTTAGCTTACACTGTTTCTATCAAGCAAATGACCTTCTTTCATCATTATCATAATGGTATGAAGGATTATGTTTAGTTTTAGAACCAGATTCACTCAACAACGTTTTGACCATTATTGTTACTTTTAAAGCTTTTGCAGAAGGAGTAAACAGCTAAAACGAATTTAGGACGAATGTTTAGCTTACACTGTTTCTATCAAGCAAATGACCTTTTTTCATCATTATCATAATGGTATGAAGGATTATGTTTAGTTTTAGAACCTTATTCACTCAACGTTTTGACCATTTTTGTTACTGTCAAAGCTCTTGCAGAAGGAGTAAACAGCTAAAACGGACTGTATGAAGAATCCTTTAGCTTACACTGTTTCCATCAAGCAAATTATCTTTTTTCATCATTATCATAATGGTATGAAGGATTATGTTTAGTTTTAGAACCAGATTCACTCAACAACGTCTTGACCATTATTGTTACTTTTAAAGCTTTTGCAGACGGAGTAAACAGCTAAAACGGAATTTAAGAGGAATGCTTTAGCTTACACTGTTTCTATCAAGCAAATTACCTTTTTTCATCATTATCATTATGGTATAAAGGATTGTTTAGTTTCAGAACCAGATTCACTCAACAACGTTTTAAACATTATTGTTACTTTCAAAGCTCTTGCAGAAGGAGAAAACAGCTAAAACAGACTGTATGAAGAATGCTTTAACTTACACTGTTTCAATCAAGCAAATTACCTTTTTTCAACATTATCATTATGGTATGAAGGATTATGTTTAGTTTTAGAATCAGATTCACTCAACAACGTTTTGACCATTTTTGTTACCTTCAAAGCTCTTGCAAAAGGAGTAAACAGCTAAAACAGACTGTAAGAGGATTGCTTTAGCTTACACTGTTTCTATCAAGCAAATGACCTTTTTTCATCATTATCATAATGGTATGAAGGATTATGTTTACTTTTAGAACCTTATTCACTCAACAACGTTTTGACCATTTTTGTTACTTTTAAAGCTTTTGCAGACGGAGTAAACAGCTAAAACGGAATTTAAGAGGAATGCTTTAGCTTACACTGTTTCTATCAAGCAAATGACCTTTTTTCATCATTATCATAATGGTATGAAGGATTATGTTTAGTTTTAGAACCTTATTCACTCAACAACGTTTTGACCATTATTGTTACTTTTAAAGCTTTTGCAGAAGGAGTAAACAGCTAAAACAGAATGTATGAAGAAGGCTTTAGCTTACACTGTTTCTATCAAGCAAATGACCTTTTTTCATCATTATCATAATGGTATGAAGGATTATGTTTAGTTTTAGAACCTTATTCACTCAACAACGTTTTGACCAGTATTGTTACTTTTAAAGCTTTCTCAGAAGGAGTAAACAGCTAAAACAGAATGTAAGAGGAATGCTTTAGCTTACACTGTTTCTATCAAGCAAATTACCTTTTTTCATCATTATCATAATGGTATGAAGGATTATGTTTAGTTTTAGAACCTTATTCACTCAACAACGTTTTGACCATTATTGTTACTTTTAAAGCTTTTTCAGAAGGAGTAAACAGCTAAAACGGACTGTATGAAGAATGCTTTAGCTTACACTGTTTCTATCAAGCAAATGACCTTTTTTCATCATTATCATAATGGTATGAAGGATTATGTTTAGTTTTAGAACCTTATTCACTCAACAACGTTTTGACCATTATTGTTACTTTTAAAGCTTTCTCAGAAGGAGTAAACAGCTAAAACAGAATGTATGAAGAAGGCTTTAGCTTACACTGTTTCTATCAAGCAAATTACCTTTTTTCATCATTATCATAATGGTATGAAGGATTATGTTTAGTTTTAGAACCTTATTCACTCAACAACGTTTTGACCATTATTGTTACTTTTAAAGCTTTTTCAGAAGGAGTAAACAGCTAAAACGGACTGTATGAAGAATGCTTTAGCTTACACTGTTTCTATCAAGCAAATGACCTTTTTTCATCATTATCATAATGGTATGAAGGATTATGTTTAGTTTTAGAACCTTATTCACTCAACAACGTTTTGACCATTATTGTTACTTTTAAAGCTTTCTCAGAAGGAGTAAACAGCTAAAACAGAATGTATGAAGAAGGCTTTAGCTTACACTGTTTCTATCAAGCAAATGACCTTTTTTCATCATTATCATAATGGTATGAAGGATTATGTTTAGTTTTAGAACCTTATTCACTCAACAACGTTTTGACCATTATTGTTACTTTTAAAGCTTTCTCAGAAGGAGTAAACAGCTAAAACAGAATGTAAGAGGAATGCTTTAGCTTACACTGTTTCTATCAAGCAAATGACCTTTTTTCATCATTATCATAATGGTATGAAGGATTATGTTTAGTTTTAGAACCTTATTCACTCAACAACGTTTTGACCATTATTGTTACTTTTAAAGCTTTTTCAGAAGGAGTAAACAGCTAAAACGGACTGTATGAAGAATGCTTTAGCTTACACTGTTTCTATCAAGCAAATGACCTTTTTTCATCATTATCATAATGGTATGAAGGATTATGTTTACTTTTAGAACCAGATTCACTCAACAACGTTTTGACCATTTTTGTTACTTCCAAAGCTTTTCCAGAAGGAGTAAACAGCTAAAACGAATTTAAGAGGAATGTTTAGCTTACACTGTTTCTATCAAGCAAATGACCTTTTTTCATCATTATCATAATGGTATGAAGGATTATGTTTAGTTTTAGAACCAGATTCACTCAACAACGTCTTGACCATTATTGTTACTTTTAAAGCTTTTGCAGAAGAAGTAAACAGCTAAAACGGACTGTATGAAGAATGCTTTAGCTTACACTGTTTCTATCAAGCAAATGACCTTTTTTCATCATTATCATAATGGTATGAAGGATTATGTTTAGTTTTAGAACCTTATTCACTCATCAACGTTTTGACCACTTTTGTTACTTTCAAAGCTCTTGCAAAAGTAGTAAACAGCTAAAACAGACTGTAAGAGGATTGCTTTAGCTTACACTGTTTCTATCAAGCAAATTACCTTTTTTCAACATTATCATTATGGTATGAAGGATTATGTTTAGTTTTAGAACCAGATTCACTCAACAACGTCTTGACCATTTTTGTTACTGTCAAAGCTCTTGCAGAAGGAGTAAACAGCTAAAACGGAATTTAAGAGAAATGTTTAGCTTACACTGTTTCTATCAAGCAAATGACCTTTTTTCATCATTATCATAATGGTATGAAGGATTATGTTTACTTTTAGAACCTTATTCACTCAACAACGTTTTGACCATTTTTGTTACTTTTAAAGCTTTTGCAGACGGAGTAAACAGCTAAAACGGAATTTAAGAGGAATGCTTTAGCTTACACTGTTTCTATCAAGCAAATGACCTTTTTTCATCATTATCATAATGGTATGAAGGATTATGTTTAGTTTTAGAACCTTATTCACTCAACAACGTTTTGACCATTATTGTTACTTTTAAAGCTTTTGCAGAAGGAGTAAACAGCTAAAACGAATTTAGGACGAATGTTTAGCTTACACTGTTTCTATCAAGCAAATTACCTTTTTTCAACATTATCATTATGGTATGAAGGATTATGTTTACTTTTAGAACCAGATTCACTCAACAACGTTTTGACCATTATTGTTACTTTTAAAGCTTTTGCAGAAGGAGTAAACAGCTAAAACGAATTTAGGACGAATGTTTAGCTTACACTGTTTCTATCAAGCAAATTACCTTTTTTCATCATTATCATAATGGTATGAAGGATTATGTTTAGTTTTAGAACTTTATTCACTCAACAATGTTTTGACCATTTTTGTTACCTTCAAAGCTCTTGCAAAAGGAGTAAACAGCTAAAACAGACTGTAAGAGGATTGCTTTAGCTTACACTGTTTCTATCAAGCAAATTACCTTTTTTCATCATTATCATTATGGTATGAAGGATTATGTTTAGTTTTAGAACCAGATTCACTCAACAACGTCTTGACCATTTTTGTTACTGTCAAAGCTCTTGCAGAAGGAGTAAACAGCTAAAACGGAATTTAAGAGGAATGTTTAGCTTACACTGTTTCTATCAAGCAAATGACCTTTTTTCATCATTATCATAATGGTATGAAGGATTATGTTTAGTTTTAGAACCTTATTCACTCAACAACGTTTTGACCATTTTTGTTACTGTCAAAGCTCTTGCAGAAGGAGTAAACAGCTAAAACGGAATTTAAGAGGAATGTTTAGCTTACACTGTTTCTATCAAGCAAATGACCTTTTTTCATCATTATCATAATGGTATGAAGGATTATGTTTAGTTTTAGAACCTTATTCACTCAACGTTTTGACCATTTTTGTTACTCTCAAAGCTCTTGCAGAAGGAGTAAACAGCTAAAACGGACTGTATGAAGAATCCTTTAGCTTACACTGTTTCCATCAAGCAAATTATCTTTTTTCATCATTATCATAATGGTATGAAGGATTATGTTTAGTTTTAGAACCAGATTCACTCAACAACGTCTTGACCATTATTGTTACTTTTAAAGCTTTTGCAGACGGAGTAAACAGCTAAAACGGAATTTAAGAGGAATGCTTTAGCTTACACTGTTTCTATCAAGCAAATTACCTTTTTTCATCATTATCATTATGGTATAAAGGATTGTTTAGTTTCAGAACCAGATTCACTCAACAACGTTTTAAACATTATTGTTACTTTCAAAGCTCTTGCAGAAGGAGAAAACAGCTAAAACAGACTGTATGAAGAATGCTTTAACTTACACTGTTTCAATCAAGCAAATTACCTTTTTTCAACATTATCATTATGGTATGAAGGATTATGTTTAGTTTTAGAATCAGATTCACTCAACAACGTTTTGACCATTTTTGTTACCTTCAAAGCTCTTGCAAAAGGAGTAAACAGCTAAAACAGACTGTAAGAGGATTGCTTTAGCTTACACTGTTTCTATCAAGCAAATTACCTTTTTTCATCATTATCATTATGGTATGAAGGATTGTGTTTAGTTTTAGAACCAGATTCACTCAACAACGTCTTGACCATTTTTTTTACTGTCAAAGCTCTTGAAGAAGGAGTAAACAGCTAAAACGGAATTTAAGAGGAATGTTTAGCTTACACTGTTTCTATCAAGCAAATGACCTTTTTTCATCATTATCATAATGGTATGAAGGATTATGTTTACTTTTAGAACCAGATTCACTCAACAACGTTTTGACCATTTTTGTTACTTCCAAAGCTTTTCCAGAAGGAGTAAACAGCTAAAACGAATTTAAGAGGAATGTTTAGCTTACACTGTTTCTATCAAGCAAATGACCTTCTTTCATCATTATCATAATGGTATGAAGGATTATGTTTAGTTTTAGAACCAGATTCACTCAACAACGTTTTGACCATTATTGTTACTTTTAAAGCTTTTGCAGAAGGAGTAAACAGCTAAAACGAATTTAGGACGAATGTTTAGCTTACACTGTTTCTATCAAGCAAATGACCTTTTTTCATCATTATCATAATGGTATGAAGGATTATGTTTAGTTTTAGAACCTTATTCACTCAACGTTTTGACCATTTTTGTTACTGTCAAAGCTCTTGCAGAAGGAGTAAACAGCTAAAACGGACTGTATGAAGAATCCTTTAGCTTACACTGTTTCCATCAAGCAAATTATCTTTTTTCATCATTATCATAATGGTATGAAGGATTATGTTTAGTTTTAGAACCAGATTCACTCAACAACGTCTTGACCATTATTGTTACTTTTAAAGCTTTTGCAGACGGAGTAAACAGCTAAAACGGAATTTAAGAGGAATGCTTTAGCTTACACTGTTTCTATCAAGCAAATTACCTTTTTTCATCATTATCATAATGGTATGAAGGATTATGTTTACTTTTAGAACCTTATTCACTCAACAACGTTTTGACCATTTTTGTTACTTTTAAAGCTTTTGCAGACGGAGTAAACAGCTAAAACGGAATTTAAGAGGAATGCTTTAGCTTACACTGTTTCTATCAAGCAAATGACCTTTTTTCATCATTATCATAATGGTATGAAGGATTATGTTTAGTTTTAGAACCTTATTCACTCAACAACGTTTTGACCATTATTGTTACTTTTAAAGCTTTTGCAGAAGGAGTAAACAGCTAAAACAGAATGTATGAAGAAGGCTTTAGCTTACACTGTTTCTATCAAGCAAATGACCTTTTTTCATCATTATCATAATGGTATGAAGGATTATGTTTAGTTTTAGAACCAGATTCACTCAACAACGTCTTGACCATTTTTTTTACTGTCAAAGCTCTTGCAGAAGGAGTAAACAGCTAAAACGGAATTTAAGAGGAATGTTTAGCTTACACTGTTTCTATCAAGCAAATGACCTTTTTTCATCATTATCATAATGGTATGAAGGATTATGTTTACTTTTAGAACCTTATTCACTCAACAACGTTTTGACCATTTTTGTTACTTTTAAAGCTTTTGCAGACGGAGTAAACAGCTAAAACGGAATTTAAGAGGAATGCTTTAGCTTACACTGTTTCTATCAAGCAAATGACCTTTTTTCATCATTATCATAATGGTATGAAGGATTATGTTTAGTTTTAGAACCTTATTCACTCAACAACGTTTTGACCATTATTGTTACTTTTAAAGCTTTTGCAGAAGGAGTAAACAGCTAAAACAGAATGTATGAAGAAGGCTTTAGCTTACACTGTTTCTATCAAGCAAATGACCTTTTTTCATCATTATCATAATGGTATGAAGGATTATGTTTAGTTTTAGAACCTTATTCACTCAACAACGTTTTGACCAGTATTGTTACTTTTAAAGCTTTCTCAGAAGGAGTAAACAGCTAAAACAGAATGTAAGAGGAATGCTTTAGCTTACACTGTTTCTATCAAGCAAATTACCTTTTTTCATCATTATCATAATGGTATGAAGGATTATGTTTAGTTTTAGAACCTTATTCACTCAACAACGTTTTGACCATTATTGTTACTTTTAAAGCTTTTTCAGAAGGAGTAAACAGCTAAAACGGACTGTATGAAGAATGCTTTAGCTTACACTGTTTCTATCAAGCAAATGACCTTTTTTCATCATTATCATAATGGTATGAAGGATTATGTTTAGTTTTAGAACCTTATTCACTCAACAACGTTTTGACCATTATTGTTACTTTTAAAGCTTTCTCAGAAGGAGTAAACAGCTAAAACAGAATGTATGAAGAAGGCTTTAGCTTACACTGTTTCTATCAAGCAAATGACCTTTTTTCATCATTATCATAATGGTATGAAGGATTATGTTTACTTTTAGAACCAGATTCACTCAACAACGTTTTGACCATTTTTGTTACTTCCAAAGCTTTTCCAGAAGGAGTAAACAGCTAAAACGAATTTAAGAGGAATGTTTAGCTTACACTGTTTCTATCAAGCAAATGACCTTTTTTCATCATTATCATAATGGTATGAAGGATTATGTTTAGTTTTAGAACCAGATTCACTCAACAACGTCTTGACCATTATTGTTACTTTTAAAGCTTTTGCAGAAGAAGTAAACAGCTAAAACGGACTGTATGAAGAATGCTTTAGCTTACACTGTTTCTATCAAGCAAATGACCTTTTTTCATCATTATCATAATGGTATGAAGGATTATGTTTAGTTTTAGAACCTTATTCACTCATCAACGTTTTGACCACTTTTGTTACTTTCAAAGCTCTTGCAAAAGTAGTAAACAGCTAAAACAGACTGTAAGAGGATTGCTTTAGCTTACACTGTTTCTATCAAGCAAATTACCTTTTTTCAACATTATCATTATGGTATGAAGGATTATGTTTAGTTTTAGAACCAGATTCACTCAACAACGTCTTGACCATTTTTGTTACTGTCAAAGCTCTTGCAGAAGGAGTAAACAGCTAAAACGGAATTTAAGAGAAATGTTTAGCTTACACTGTTTCTATCAAGCAAATGACCTTTTTTCATCATTATCATAATGGTATGAAGGATTATGTTTACTTTTAGAACCTTATTCACTCAACAACGTTTTGACCATTTTTGTTACTTTTAAAGCTTTTGCAGACGGAGTAAACAGCTAAAACGGAATTTAAGAGGAATGCTTTAGCTTACACTGTTTCTATCAAGCAAATGACCTTTTTTCATCATTATCATAATGGTATGAAGGATTATGTTTAGTTTTAGAACCTTATTCACTCAACAACGTTTTGACCATTATTGTTACTTTTAAAGCTTTTGCAGAAGGAGTAAACAGCTAAAACAGAATGTATGAAGAAGGCTTTAGCTTACACTGTTTCTATCAAGCAAATGACCTTTTTTCATCATTATCATAATGGTATGAAGGATTATGTTTAGTTTTAGAACCAGATTCACTCAACAACGTCTTGACCATTATTGTTACTTTTAAAGCTTTTGCAGAAGAAGTAAACAGCTAAAACGGACTGTATGAAGAATGCTTTAGCTTACACTGTTTCTATCAAGCAAATGACCTTTTTTCATCATTATCATAATGGTATGAAGGATTATGTTTAGTTTTAGAACCTTATTCACTCATCAACGTTTTGACCACTTTTGTTACTTTCAAAGCTCTTGCAAAAGTAGTAAACAGCTAAAACAGACTGTAAGAGGATTGCTTTAGCTTACACTGTTTCTATCAAGCAAATTACCTTTTTTCAACATTATCATTATGGTATGAAGGATTATGTTTAGTTTTAGAACCAGATTCACTCAACAACGTCTTGACCATTTTTGTTACTGTCAAAGCTCTTGCAGAAGGAGTAAACAGCTAAAACGGAATTTAAGAGAAATGTTTAGCTTACACTGTTTCTATCAAGCAAATGACCTTTTTTCATCATTATCATAATGGTATGAAGGATTATGTTTACTTTTAGAACCTTATTCACTCAACAACGTTTTGACCATTATTGTTACTTTTAAAGCTTTCTCAGAAGGAGTAAACAGCTAAAACAGAATGTATGAAGAAGGCTTTAGCTTACACTGTTTCTATCAAGCAAATGACCTTTTTTCATCATTATCATAATGGTATGAAGGATTATGTTTAGTTTTAGAACCTTATTCACTCAACGTTTTGACCATTTTTGTTACTCTCAAAGCTCTTGCAGAAGGAGTAAACAGCTAAAACGGACTGTATGAAGAATCCTTTAGCTTACACTGTTTCCATCAAGCAAATTATCTTTTTTCATCATTATCATAATGGTATGAAGGATTATGTTTAGTTTTAGAACCAGATTCACTCAACAACGTCTTGACCATTATTGTTACTTTTAAAGCTTTTGCAGACGGAGTAAACAGCTAAAACGGAATTTAAGAGGAATGCTTTAGCTTACACTGTTTCTATCAAGCAAATTACCTTTTTTCATCATTATCATTATGGTATAAAGGATTGTTTAGTTTCAGAACCAGATTCACTCAACAACGTTTTAAACATTATTGTTACTTTCAAAGCTCTTGCAGAAGGAGAAAACAGCTAAAACAGACTGTATGAAGAATGCTTTAACTTACACTGTTTCAATCAAGCAAATTACCTTTTTTCAACATTATCATTATGGTATGAAGGATTATGTTTAGTTTTAGAATCAGATTCACTCAACAACGTTTTGACCATTTTTGTTACCTTCAAAGCTCTTGCAAAAGGAGTAAACAGCTAAAACAGACTGTAAGAGGATTGCTTTAGCTTACACTGTTTCTATCAAGCAAATTACCTTTTTTCATCATTATCATTATGGTATGAAGGATTATGTTTAGTTTTAGAACCAGATTCACTCAACAACGTCTTGACCATTTTTTTTACTGTCAAAGCTCTTGAAGAAGGAGTAAACAGCTAAAACGGAATTTAAGAGGAATGTTTAGCTTACACTGTTTCTATCAAGCAAATGACCTTTTTTCATCATTATCATAATGGTATGAAGGATTATGTTTACTTTTAGAACCAGATTCACTCAACAACGTTTTGACCATTTTTGTTACTTCCAAAGCTTTTCCAGAAGGAGTAAACAGCTAAAACGAATTTAAGAGGAATGTTTAGCTTACACTGTTTCTATCAAGCAAATGACCTTCTTTCATCATTATCATAATGGTATGAAGGATTATGTTTAGTTTTAGAACCAGATTCACTCAACAACGTTTTGACCATTATTGTTACTTTTAAAGCTTTTGCAGAAGGAGTAAACAGCTAAAACGAATTTAGGACGAATGTTTAGCTTACACTGTTTCTATCAAGCAAATGACCTTTTTTCATCATTATCATAATGGTATGAAGGATTATGTTTAGTTTTAGAACCTTATTCACTCAACGTTTTGACCATTTTTGTTACTGTCAAAGCTCTTGCAGAAGGAGTAAACAGCTAAAACGGACTGTATGAAGAATCCTTTAGCTTACACTGTTTCCATCAAGCAAATTATCTTTTTTCATCATTATCATAATGGTATGAAGGATTATGTTTAGTTTTAGAACCAGATTCACTCAACAACGTCTTGACCATTATTGTTACTTTTAAAGCTTTTGCAGACGGAGTAAACAGCTAAAACGGAATTTAAGAGGAATGCTTTAGCTTACACTGTTTCTATCAAGCAAATTACCTTTTTTCATCATTATCATTATGGTATAAAGGATTGTTTAGTTTCAGAACCAGATTCACTCAACAACGTTTTAAACATTATTGTTACTTTCAAAGCTCTTGCAGAAGGAGAAAACAGCTAAAACAGACTGTATGAAGAATGCTTTAACTTACACTGTTTCAATCAAGCAAATTACCTTTTTTCAACATTATCATTATGGTATGAAGGATTATGTTTAGTTTTAGAATCAGATTCACTCAACAACGTTTTGACCATTTTTGTTACCTTCAAAGCTCTTGCAAAAGGAGTAAACAGCTAAAACAGACTGTAAGAGGATTGCTTTAGCTTACACTGTTTCTATCAAGCAAATGACCTTTTTTCATCATTATCATAATGGTATGAAGGATTATGTTTACTTTTAGAACCTTATTCACTCAACAACGTTTTGACCATTTTTGTTACTTTTAAAGCTTTTGCAGACGGAGTAAACAGCTAAAACGGAATTTAAGAGGAATGCTTTAGCTTACACTGTTTCTATCAAGCAAATGACCTTTTTTCATCATTATCATAATGGTATGAAGGATTATGTTTAGTTTTAGAACCTTATTCACTCAACAACGTTTTGACCATTATTGTTACTTTTAAAGCTTTTGCAGAAGGAGTAAACAGCTAAAACAGAATGTATGAAGAAGGCTTTAGCTTACACTGTTTCTATCAAGCAAATGACCTTTTTTCATCATTATCATAATGGTATGAAGGATTATGTTTAGTTTTAGAACCTTATTCACTCAACAACGTTTTGACCAGTATTGTTACTTTTAAAGCTTTCTCAGAAGGAGTAAACAGCTAAAACAGAATGTAAGAGGAATGCTTTAGCTTACACTGTTTCTATCAAGCAAATTACCTTTTTTCATCATTATCATAATGGTATGAAGGATTATGTTTAGTTTTAGAACCTTATTCACTCAACAACGTTTTGACCATTATTGTTACTTTTAAAGCTTTTTCAGAAGGAGTAAACAGCTAAAACGGACTGTATGAAGAATGCTTTAGCTTACACTGTTTCTATCAAGCAAATGACCTTTTTTCATCATTATCATAATGGTATGAAGGATTATGTTTAGTTTTAGAACCTTATTCACTCAACAACGTTTTGACCATTATTGTTACTTTTAAAGCTTTCTCAGAAGGAGTAAACAGCTAAAACAGAATGTATGAAGAAGGCTTTAGCTTACACTGTTTCTATCAAGCAAATTACCTTTTTTCATCATTATCATAATGGTATGAAGGATTATGTTTAGTTTTAGAACCTTATTCACTCAACAACGTTTTGACCATTATTGTTACTTTTAAAGCTTTTTCAGAAGGAGTAAACAGCTAAAACGGACTGTATGAAGAATGCTTTAGCTTACACTGTTTCTATCAAGCAAATGACCTTTTTTCATCATTATCATAATGGTATGAAGGATTATGTTTAGTTTTAGAACCTTATTCACTCAACAACGTTTTGACCATTATTGTTACTTTTAAAGCTTTCTCAGAAGGAGTAAACAGCTAAAACAGAATGTATGAAGAAGGCTTTAGCTTACACTGTTTCTATCAAGCAAATGACCTTTTTTCATCATTATCATAATGGTATGAAGGATTATGTTTAGTTTTAGAACCTTATTCACTCAACAACGTTTTGACCATTATTGTTACTTTTAAAGCTTTCTCAGAAGGAGTAAACAGCTAAAACAGAATGTAAGAGGAATGCTTTAGCTTACACTGTTTCTATCAAGCAAATGACCTTTTTTCATCATTATCATAATGGTATGAAGGATTATGTTTAGTTTTAGAACCTTATTCACTCAACAACGTTTTGACCATTATTGTTACTTTTAAAGCTTTTTCAGAAGGAGTAAACAGCTAAAACGGACTGTATGAAGAATGCTTTAGCTTACACTGTTTCTATCAAGCAAATGACCTTTTTTCATCATTATCATAATGGTATGAAGGATTATGTTTACTTTTAGAACCAGATTCACTCAACAACGTTTTGACCATTTTTGTTACTTCCAAAGCTTTTCCAGAAGGAGTAAACAGCTAAAACGAATTTAAGAGGAATGTTTAGCTTACACTGTTTCTATCAAGCAAATGACCTTTTTTCATCATTATCATAATGGTATGAAGGATTATGTTTAGTTTTAGAACCAGATTCACTCAACAACGTCTTGACCATTATTGTTACTTTTAAAGCTTTTGCAGAAGAAGTAAACAGCTAAAACGGACTGTATGAAGAATGCTTTAGCTTACACTGTTTCTATCAAGCAAATGACCTTTTTTCATCATTATCATAATGGTATGAAGGATTATGTTTAGTTTTAGAACCTTATTCACTCATCAACGTTTTGACCACTTTTGTTACTTTCAAAGCTCTTGCAAAAGTAGTAAACAGCTAAAACAGACTGTAAGAGGATTGCTTTAGCTTACACTGTTTCTATCAAGCAAATTACCTTTTTTCAACATTATCATTATGGTATGAAGGATTATGTTTAGTTTTAGAACCAGATTCACTCAACAACGTCTTGACCATTTTTGTTACTGTCAAAGCTCTTGCAGAAGGAGTAAACAGCTAAAACGGAATTTAAGAGAAATGTTTAGCTTACACTGTTTCTATCAAGCAAATGACCTTTTTTCATCATTATCATAATGGTATGAAGGATTATGTTTACTTTTAGAACCTTATTCACTCAACAACGTTTTGACCATTTTTGTTACTTTTAAAGCTTTTGCAGACGGAGTAAACAGCTAAAACGGAATTTAAGAGGAATGCTTTAGCTTACACTGTTTCTATCAAGCAAATGACCTTTTTTCATCATTATCATAATGGTATGAAGGATTATGTTTAGTTTTAGAACCTTATTCACTCAACAACGTTTTGACCATTATTGTTACTTTTAAAGCTTTTGCAGAAGGAGTAAACAGCTAAAACAGAATGTATGAAGAAGGCTTTAGCTTACACTGTTTCTATCAAGCAAATGACCTTTTTTCATCATTATCATAATGGTATGAAGGATTATGTTTAGTTTTAGAACCAGATTCACTCAACAACGTCTTGACCATTATTGTTACTTTTAAAGCTTTTGCAGAAGAAGTAAACAGCTAAAACGGACTGTATGAAGAATGCTTTAGCTTACACTGTTTCTATCAAGCAAATGACCTTTTTTCATCATTATCATAATGGTATGAAGGATTATGTTTAGTTTTAGAACCTTATTCACTCATCAACGTTTTGACCACTTTTGTTACTTTCAAAGCTCTTGCAAAAGTAGTAAACAGCTAAAACAGACTGTAAGAGGATTGCTTTAGCTTACACTGTTTCTATCAAGCAAATTACCTTTTTTCAACATTATCATTATGGTATGAAGGATTATGTTTAGTTTTAGAACCAGATTCACTCAACAACGTCTTGACCATTTTTGTTACTGTCAAAGCTCTTGCAGAAGGAGTAAACAGCTAAAACGGAATTTAAGAGAAATGTTTAGCTTACACTGTTTCTATCAAGCAAATGACCTTTTTTCATCATTATCATAATGGTATGAAGGATTATGTTTACTTTTAGAACCTTATTCACTCAACAACGTTTTGACCATTATTGTTACTTTTAAAGCTTTCTCAGAAGGAGTAAACAGCTAAAACAGAATGTATGAAGAAGGCTTTAGCTTACACTGTTTCTATCAAGCAAATGACCTTTTTTCATCATTATCATAATGGTATGAAGGATTATGTTTAGTTTTAGAACCTTATTCACTCAACAACGTTTTGACCATTATTGTTACTTTTAAAGCTTTCTCAGAAGGAGTAAACAGCTAAAACAGAATGTAAGAGGAATGCTTTAGCTTACACTGTTTCTATCAAGCAAATGACCTTTTTTCATCATTATCATAATGGTATGAAGGATTATGTTTAGTTTTAGAACCTTATTCACTCAACAACGTTTTGACCATTATTGTTACTTTTAAAGCTTTTTCAAAAGGAGTAAACAGCTAAAACGGACTGTATGAAGAATGCTTTAGCTTACACTGTTTCTATCAAGCAAATGACCTTTTTTCATCATTATCATAATGGTATGAAGGATTATGTTTACTTTTAGAACCAGATTCACTCAACAACGTTTTGACCATTTTTGTTACTTCCAAAGCTTTTCCAGAAGGAGTAAACAGCTAAAACGAATTTAAGAGGAATGTTTAGCTTACACTGTTTCTATCAAGCAAATGACCTTTTTTCATCATTATCATAATGGTATGAAGGATTATGTTTAGTTTTAGAACCAGATTCACTCAACAACGTCTTGACCATTATTGTTACTTTTAAAGCTTTTGCAGAAGAAGTAAACAGCTAAAACGGACTGTATGAAGAATGCTTTAGCTTACACTGTTTCTATCAAGCAAATGACCTTTTTTCATCATTATCATAATGGTATGAAGGATTATGTTTAGTTTTAGAACCTTATTCACTCATCAACGTTTTGACCACTTTTGTTACTTTCAAAGCTCTTGCAAAAGTAGTAAACAGCTAAAACAGACTGTAAGAGGATTGCTTTAGCTTACACTGTTTCTATCAAGCAAATTACCTTTTTTCAACATTATCATTATGGTATGAAGGATTATGTTTAGTTTTAGAACCAGATTCACTCAACAACGTCTTGACCATTTTTGTTACTGTCAAAGCTCTTGCAGAAGGAGTAAACAGCTAAAACGGAATTTAAGAGAAATGTTTAGCTTACACTGTTTCTATCAAGCAAATGACCTTTTTTCATCATTATCATAATGGTATGAAGGATTATGTTTACTTTTAGAACCTTATTCACTCAACAACGTTTTGACCATTTTTGTTACTTTTAAAGCTTTTGCAGACGGAGTAAACAGCTAAAACGGAATTTAAGAGGAATGCTTTAGCTTACACTGTTTCTATCAAGCAAATGACCTTTTTTCATCATTATCATAATGGTATGAAGGATTATGTTTAGTTTTAGAACCTTATTCACTCAACAACGTTTTGACCATTATTGTTACTTTTAAAGCTTTTGCAGAAGGAGTAAACAGCTAAAACAGAATGTATGAAGAAGGCTTTAGCTTACACTGTTTCTATCAAGCAAATGACCTTTTTTCATCATTATCATAATGGTATGAAGGATTATGTTTAGTTTTAGAACCAGATTCACTCAACAACGTCTTGACCATTATTGTTACTTTTAAAGCTTTTGCAGAAGAAGTAAACAGCTAAAACGGACTGTATGAAGAATGCTTTAGCTTACACTGTTTCTATCAAGCAAATGACCTTTTTTCATCATTATCATAATGGTATGAAGGATTATGTTTAGTTTTAGAACCTTATTCACTCATCAACGTTTTGACCACTTTTGTTACTTTCAAAGCTCTTGCAAAAGTAGTAAACAGCTAAAACAGACTGTAAGAGGATTGCTTTAGCTTACACTGTTTCTATCAAGCAAATTACCTTTTTTCAACATTATCATTATGGTATGAAGGATTATGTTTAGTTTTAGAACCAGATTCACTCAACAACGTCTTGACCATTTTTGTTACTGTCAAAGCTCTTGCAGAAGGAGTAAACAGCTAAAACGGAATTTAAGAGAAATGTTTAGCTTACACTGTTTCTATCAAGCAAATGACCTTTTTTCATCATTATCATAATGGTATGAAGGATTATGTTTACTTTTAGAACCTTATTCACTCAACAACGTTTTGACCATTTTTGTTACTTTTAAAGCTTTTGCAGACGGAGTAAACAGCTAAAACGGAATTTAAGAGGAATGCTTTAGCTTACACTGTTTCTATCAAGCAAATGACCTTTTTTCATCATTATCATAATGGTATGAAGGATTATGTTTAGTTTTAGAACCTTATTCACTCAACAACGTTTTGACCATTATTGTTACTTTTAAAGCTTTTGCAGAAGGAGTAAACAGCTAAAACAGAATGTATGAAGAAGGCTTTAGCTTACACTGTTTCTATCAAGCAAATGACCTTTTTTCATCATTATCATAATGGTATGAAGGATTATGTTTAGTTTTAGAACCTTATTCACTCAACAACGTTTTGACCAGTATTGTTACTTTTAAAGCTTTCTCAGAAGGAGTAAACAGCTAAAACAGAATGTAAGAGGAATGCTTTAGCTTACACTGTTTCTATCAAGCAAATTACCTTTTTTCATCATTATCATAATGGTATGAAGGATTATGTTTAGTTTTAGAACCTTATTCACTCAACAACGTTTTGACCATTATTGTTACTTTTAAAGCTTTTTCAGAAGGAGTAAACAGCTAAAACGGACTGTATGAAGAATGCTTTAGCTTACACTGTTTCTATCAAGCAAATGACCTTTTTTCATCATTATCATAATGGTATGAAGGATTATGTTTAGTTTTAGAACCTTATTCACTCAACAACGTTTTGACCAGTATTGTTACTTTTAAAGCTTTCTCAGAAGGAGTAAACAGCTAAAACAGAATGTAAGAGGAATGCTTTAGCTTACACTGTTTCTATCAAGCAAATTACCTTTTTTCATCATTATCATTATGGTATGAAGGATTATGTTTAGTTTTAGAACCAGATTCACTCAACAACGTCTTGACCACTTTTGTTACTTTCAAAGCTCTTGCAAAAGTAGTAAACAGCTAAAACAGACTGTAAGAGGATTGCTTTAGCTTACACTGTTTCTATCAAGCAAATTACCTTTTTTCAACATTATCATTATGGTATGAAGGATTATGTTTAGTTTTAGAACCAGATTCACTCAACAACGTCTTGACCATTTTTGTTACTGTCAAAGCTCTTGCAGAAGGAGTAAACAGCTAAAACGGAATTTAAGAGAAATGTTTAGCTTACACTGTTTCTATCAAGCAAATGACCTTTTTTCATCATTATCATAATGGTATGAAGGATTATGTTTACTTTTAGAACCTTATTCACTCAACAACGTTTTGACCATTTTTGTTACTTTTAAAGCTTTTGCAGACGGAGTAAACAGCTAAAACGGAATTTAAGAGGAATGCTTTAGCTTACACTGTTTCTATCAAGCAAATGACCTTTTTTCATCATTATCATAATGGTATGAAGGATTATGTTTAGTTTTAGAACCTTATTCACTCAACAACGTTTTGACCATTATTGTTACTTTTAAAGCTTTTGCAGAAGGAGTAAACAGCTAAAACAGAATGTATGAAGAAGGCTTTAGCTTACACTGTTTCTATCAAGCAAATGACCTTTTTTCATCATTATCATAATGGTATGAAGGATTATGTTTAGTTTTAGAACCAGATTCACTCAACAACGTCTTGACCATTATTGTTACTTTTAAAGCTTTTGCAGAAGAAGTAAACAGCTAAAACGGACTGTATGAAGAATGCTTTAGCTTACACTGTTTCTATCAAGCAAATGACCTTTTTTCATCATTATCATAATGGTATGAAGGATTATGTTTAGTTTTAGAACCTTATTCACTCATCAACGTTTTGACCACTTTTGTTACTTTCAAAGCTCTTGCAAAAGTAGTAAACAGCTAAAACAGACTGTAAGAGGATTGCTTTAGCTTACACTGTTTCTATCAAGCAAATTACCTTTTTTCAACATTATCATTATGGTATGAAGGATTATGTTTAGTTTTAGAACCAGATTCACTCAACAACGTCTTGACCATTTTTGTTACTGTCAAAGCTCTTGCAGAAGGAGTAAACAGCTAAAACGGAATTTAAGAGAAATGTTTAGCTTACACTGTTTCTATCAAGCAAATGACCTTTTTTCATCATTATCATAATGGTATGAAGGATTATGTTTACTTTTAGAACCTTATTCACTCAACAACGTTTTGACCATTTTTGTTACTTTTAAAGCTTTTGCAGACGGAGTAAACAGCTAAAACGGAATTTAAGAGGAATGCTTTAGCTTACACTGTTTCTATCAAGCAAATGACCTTTTTTCATCATTATCATAATGGTATGAAGGATTATGTTTAGTTTTAGAACCTTATTCACTCAACAACGTTTTGACCATTATTGTTACTTTTAAAGCTTTTGCAGAAGGAGTAAACAGCTAAAACAGAATGTATGAAGAAGGCTTTAGCTTACACTGTTTCTATCAAGCAAATGACCTTTTTTCATCATTATCATAATGGTATGAAGGATTATGTTTAGTTTTAGAACCTTATTCACTCAACAACGTTTTGACCAGTATTGTTACTTTTAAAGCTTTCTCAGAAGGAGTAAACAGCTAAAACAGAATGTAAGAGGAATGCTTTAGCTTACACTGTTTCTATCAAGCAAATTACCTTTTTTCATCATTATCATAATGGTATGAAGGATTATGTTTAGTTTTAGAACCTTATTCACTCAACAACGTCTTGACCATTATTGTTACTTTTAAAGCTTTTGCAGAAGAAGTAAACAGCTAAAACGGACTGTATGAAGAATGCTTTAGCTTACACTGTTTCTATCAAGCAAATGACCTTTTTTCATCATTATCATAATGGTATGAAGGATTATGTTTAGTTTTAGAACCTTATTCACTCATCAACGTTTTGACCACTTTTGTTACTTTCAAAGCTCTTGCAAAAGTAGTAAACAGCTAAAACAGACTGTAAGAGGATTGCTTTAGCTTACACTGTTTCTATCAAGCAAATTACCTTTTTTCAACATTATCATTATGGTATGAAGGATTATGTTTAGTTTTAGAACCAGATTCACTCAACAACGTCTTGACCATTTTTGTTACTGTCAAAGCTCTTGCAGAAGGAGTAAACAGCTAAAACGGAATTTAAGAGAAATGTTTAGCTTACACTGTTTCTATCAAGCAAATGACCTTTTTTCATCATTATCATAATGGTATGAAGGATTATGTTTACTTTTAGAACCTTATTCACTCAACAACGTTTTGACCATTTTTGTTACTTTTAAAGCTTTTGCAGACGGAGTAAACAGCTAAAACGGAATTTAAGAGGAATGCTTTAGCTTACACTGTTTCTATCAAGCAAATGACCTTTTTTCATCATTATCATAATGGTATGAAGGATTATGTTTAGTTTTAGAACCTTATTCACTCAACAACGTTTTGACCATTATTGTTACTTTTAAAGCTTTTGCAGAAGGAGTAAACAGCTAAAACAGAATGTATGAAGAAGGCTTTAGCTTACACTGTTTCTATCAAGCAAATGACCTTTTTTCATCATTATCATAATGGTATGAAGGATTATGTTTAGTTTTAGAACCTTATTCACTCAACAACGTTTTGACCAGTATTGTTACTTTTAAAGCTTTCTCAGAAGGAGTAAACAGCTAAAACAGAATGTAAGAGGAATGCTTTAGCTTACACTGTTTCTATCAAGCAAATTACCTTTTTTCATCATTATCATAATGGTATGAAGGATTATGTTTAGTTTTAGAACCTTATTCACTCAACAACGTTTTGACCATTATTGTTACTTTTAAAGCTTTTTCAGAAGGAGTAAACAGCTAAAACGGACTGTATGAAGAATGCTTTAGCTTACACTGTTTCTATCAAGCAAATGACCTTTTTTCATCATTATCATAATGGTATGAAGGATTATGTTTAGTTTTAGAACCTTATTCACTCAACAACGTTTTGACCAGTATTGTTACTTTTAAAGCTTTCTCAGAAGGAGTAAACAGCTAAAACAGAATGTAAGAGGAATGCTTTAGCTTACACTGTTTCTATCAAGCAAATGACCTTTTTTCATCATTATCATAATGGTATGAAGGATTATGTTTAGTTTTAGAACCTTATTCACTCAACAACGTTTTGACCATTATTGTTACTTTTAAAGCTTTTTCAGAAGGAGTAAACAGCTAAAACGGACTGTATGAAGAATGCTTTAGCTTACACTGTTTCTATCAAGCAAATGACCTTTTTTCATCATTATCATAATGGTATGAAGGATTATGTTTAGTTTTAGAACCTTATTCACTCAACAACGTTTTGACCATTATTGTTACTTTTAAAGCTTTCTCAGAAGGAGTAAACAGCTAAAACAGAATGTATGAAGAAGGCTTTAGCTTACACTGTTTCTATCAAGCAAATGACCTTTTTTCATCATTATCATAATGGTATGAAGGATTATGTTTAGTTTTAGAACCTTATTCACTCAACAACGTTTTGACCATTATTGTTACTTTTAAAGCTTTTTCAGAAGGAGTAAACAGCTAAAACAGAATGTATGAAGAAGGCTTTAGCTTACACTGTTTCTATCAAGCAAATTACCTTTTTTCATCATTATCATAATGGTATGAAGGATTATGTTTAGTTTTAGAACCTTATTCACTCAACAACGTTTTGACCATTATTGTTACTTTTAAAGCTTTTTCAGAAGGAGTAAACAGCTAAAACGGACTGTATGAAGAATGCTTTAGCTTACACTGTTTCTATCAAGCAAATGACCTTTTTTCATCATTATCATAATGGTATGAAGGATTATGTTTAGTTTTAGAACCTTATTCACTCAACAACGTTTTGACCATTATTGTTACTTTTAAAGCTTTCTCAGAAGGAGTAAACAGCTAAAACAGAATGTATGAAGAAGGCTTTAGCTTACACTGTTTCTATCAAGCAAATGACCTTTTTTCATCATTATCATAATGGTATGAAGGATTATGTTTAGTTTTAGAACCTTATTCACTCAACAACGTTTTGACCATTATTGTTACTTTTAAAGCTTTCTCAGAAGGAGTAAACAGCTAAAACAGAATGTAAGAGGAATGCTTTAGCTTACACTGTTTCTATCAAGCAAATGACCTTTTTTCATCATTATCATAATGGTATGAAGGATTATGTTTAGTTTTAGAACCTTATTCACTCAACAACGTTTTGACCATTATTGTTACTTTTAAAGCTTTTTCAGAAGGAGTAAACAGCTAAAACGGACTGTATGAAGAATGCTTTAGCTTACACTGTTTCTATCAAGCAAATGACCTTTTTTCATCATTATCATAATGGTATGAAGGATTATGTTTACTTTTAGAACCAGATTCACTCAACAACGTTTTGACCATTTTTGTTACTTCCAAAGCTTTTCCAGAAGGAGTAAACAGCTAAAACGAATTTAAGAGGAATGTTTAGCTTACACTGTTTCTATCAAGCAAATGACCTTTTTTCATCATTATCATAATGGTATGAAGGATTATGTTTAGTTTTAGAACCAGATTCACTCAACAACGTCTTGACCATTATTGTTACTTTTAAAGCTTTTGCAGAAGAAGTAAACAGCTAAAACGGACTGTATGAAGAATGCTTTAGCTTACACTGTTTCTATCAAGCAAATGACCTTTTTTCATCATTATCATAATGGTATGAAGGATTATGTTTAGTTTTAGAACCTTATTCACTCAACAACGTTTTGACCATTATTGTTACTTTTAAAGCTTTCTCAGAAGGAGTAAACAGCTAAAACAGAATGTATGAAGAAGGCTTTAGCTTACACTGTTTCTATCAAGCAAATGACCTTTTTTCATCATTATCATAATGGTATGAAGGATTATGTTTAGTTTTAGAACCTTATTCACTCAACAACGTTTTGACCATTATTGTTACTTTTAAAGCTTTTTCAGAAGGAGTAAACAGCTAAAACAGAATGTATGAAGAAGGCTTTAGCTTACACTGTTTCTATCAAGCAAATGACCTTTTTTCATCATTATCATAATGGTATGAAGGATTATGTTTACTTTTAGAACCAGATTCACTCAACAACGTTTTGACCATTTTTGTTACTTCCAAAGCTTTTCCAGAAGGAGTAAACAGCTAAAACGAATTTAAGAGGAATGTTTAGCTTACACTGTTTCTATCAAGCAAATGACCTTTTTTCATCATTATCATAATGGTATGAAGGATTATGTTTAGTTTTAGAACCAGATTCACTCAACAACGTCTTGACCATTATTGTTACTTTTAAAGCTTTTGCAGAAGAAGTAAACAGCTAAAACGGACTGTATGAAGAATGCTTTAGCTTACACTGTTTCTATCAAGCAAATGACCTTTTTTCATCATTATCATAATGGTATGAAGGATTATGTTTAGTTTTAGAACCTTATTCACTCATCAACGTTTTGACCACTTTTGTTACTTTCAAAGCTCTTGCAAAAGTAGTAAACAGCTAAAACAGACTGTAAGAGGATTGCTTTAGCTTACACTGTTTCTATCAAGCAAATTACCTTTTTTCAACATTATCATTATGGTATGAAGGATTATGTTTAGTTTTAGAACCAGATTCACTCAACAACGTCTTGACCATTTTTGTTACTGTCAAAGCTCTTGCAGAAGGAGTAAACAGCTAAAACGGAATTTAAGAGAAATGTTTAGCTTACACTGTTTCTATCAAGCAAATGACCTTTTTTCATCATTATCATAATGGTATGAAGGATTATGTTTACTTTTAGAACCTTATTCACTCAACAACGTTTTGACCATTTTTGTTACTTTTAAAGCTTTTGCAGACGGAGTAAACAGCTAAAACGGAATTTAAGAGGAATGCTTTAGCTTACACTGTTTCTATCAAGCAAATGACCTTTTTTCATCATTATCATAATGGTATGAAGGATTATGTTTAGTTTTAGAACCTTATTCACTCAACAACGTTTTGACCAGTATTGTTACTTTTAAAGCTTTCTCAGAAGGAGTAAACAGCTAAAACAGAATGTAAGAGGAATGCTTTAGCTTACACTGTTTCTATCAAGCAAATTACCTTTTTTCATCATTATCATAATGGTATGAAGGATTATGTTTAGTTTTAGAACCTTATTCACTCAACAACGTTTTGACCATTATTGTTACTTTTAAAGCTTTTTCAGAAGGAGTAAACAGCTAAAACGGACTGTATGAAGAATGCTTTAGCTTACACTGTTTCTATCAAGCAAATGACCTTTTTTCATCATTATCATAATGGTATGAAGGATTATGTTTAGTTTTAGAACCTTATTCACTCAACAACGTTTTGACCAGTATTGTTACTTTTAAAGCTTTCTCAGAAGGAGTAAACAGCTAAAACAGAATGTAAGAGGAATGCTTTAGCTTACACTGTTTCTATCAAGCAAATTACCTTTTTTCATCATTATCATTATGGTATGAAGGATTATGTTTAGTTTTAGAACCAGATTCACTCAACAACGTCTTGACCACTTTTGTTACTTTCAAAGCTCTTGCAAAAGTAGTAAACAGCTAAAACAGACTGTAAGAGGATTGCTTTAGCTTACACTGTTTCTATCAAGCAAATTACCTTTTTTCAACATTATCATTATGGTATGAAGGATTATGTTTAGTTTTAGAACCTTATTCACTCAACAACGTTTTGACCATTTTTGTTACTTTTAAAGCTTTTGCAGACGGAGTAAACAGCTAAAACGGAATTTAAGAGGAATGCTTTAGCTTACACTGTTTCTATCAAGCAAATGACCTTTTTTCATCATTATCATAATGGTATGAAGGATTATGTTTAGTTTTAGAACCTTATTCACTCAACAACGTTTTGACCATTATTGTTACTTTTAAAGCTTTTGCAGAAGGAGTAAACAGCTAAAACAGAATGTATGAAGAAGGCTTTAGCTTACACTGTTTCTATCAAGCAAATGACCTTTTTTCATCATTATCATAATGGTATGAAGGATTATGTTTAGTTTTAGAACCAGATTCACTCAACAACGTCTTGACCATTATTGTTACTTTTAAAGCTTTTGCAGAAGAAGTAAACAGCTAAAACGGACTGTATGAAGAATGCTTTAGCTTACACTGTTTCTATCAAGCAAATGACCTTTTTTCATCATTATCATAATGGTATGAAGGATTATGTTTAGTTTTAGAACCTTATTCACTCATCAACGTTTTGACCACTTTTGTTACTTTCAAAGCTCTTGCAAAAGTAGTAAACAGCTAAAACAGACTGTAAGAGGATTGCTTTAGCTTACACTGTTTCTATCAAGCAAATTACCTTTTTTCAACATTATCATTATGGTATGAAGGATTATGTTTAGTTTTAGAACCAGATTCACTCAACAACGTCTTGACCATTTTTGTTACTGTCAAAGCTCTTGCAGAAGGAGTAAACAGCTAAAACGGAATTTAAGAGAAATGTTTAGCTTACACTGTTTCTATCAAGCAAATGACCTTTTTTCATCATTATCATAATGGTATGAAGGATTATGTTTACTTTTAGAACCTTATTCACTCAACAACGTTTTGACCATTTTTGTTACTTTTAAAGCTTTTGCAGACGGAGTAAACAGCTAAAACGGAATTTAAGAGGAATGCTTTAGCTTACACTGTTTCTATCAAGCAAATGACCTTTTTTCATCATTATCATAATGGTATGAAGGATTATGTTTAGTTTTAGAACCTTATTCACTCAACAACGTTTTGACCATTATTGTTACTTTTAAAGCTTTTGCAGAAGGAGTAAACAGCTAAAACAGAATGTATGAAGAAGGCTTTAGCTTACACTGTTTCTATCAAGCAAATGACCTTTTTTCATCATTATCATAATGGTATGAAGGATTATGTTTAGTTTTAGAACCTTATTCACTCAACAACGTTTTGACCAGTATTGTTACTTTTAAAGCTTTCTCAGAAGGAGTAAACAGCTAAAACAGAATGTAAGAGGAATGCTTTAGCTTACACTGTTTCTATCAAGCAAATTACCTTTTTTCATCATTATCATAATGGTATGAAGGATTATGTTTAGTTTTAGAACCTTATTCACTCAACAACGTTTTGACCATTATTGTTACTTTTAAAGCTTTTTCAGAAGGAGTAAACAGCTAAAACGGACTGTATGAAGAATGCTTTAGCTTACACTGTTTCTATCAAGCAAATGACCTTTTTTCATCATTATCATAATGGTATGAAGGATTATGTTTAGTTTTAGAACCTTATTCACTCAACAACGTTTTGACCAGTATTGTTACTTTTAAAGCTTTCTCAGAAGGAGTAAACAGCTAAAACAGAATGTAAGAGGAATGCTTTAGCTTACACTGTTTCTATCAAGCAAATGACCTTTTTTCATCATTATCATAATGGTATGAAGGATTATGTTTAGTTTTAGAACCTTATTCACTCAACAACGTTTTGACCATTATTGTTACTTTTAAAGCTTTTTCAGAAGGAGTAAACAGCTAAAACGGACTGTATGAAGAATGCTTTAGCTTACACTGTTTCTATCAAGCAAATGACCTTTTTTCATCATTATCATAATGGTATGAAGGATTATGTTTAGTTTTAGAACCTTATTCACTCAACAACGTTTTGACCATTATTGTTACTTTTAAAGCTTTCTCAGAAGGAGTAAACAGCTAAAACAGAATGTATGAAGAAGGCTTTAGCTTACACTGTTTCTATCAAGCAAATGACCTTTTTTCATCATTATCATAATGGTATGAAGGATTATGTTTAGTTTTAGAACCTTATTCACTCAACAACGTTTTGACCATTATTGTTACTTTTAAAGCTTTTTCAGAAGGAGTAAACAGCTAAAACAGAATGTATGAAGAAGGCTTTAGCTTACACTGTTTCTATCAAGCAAATTACCTTTTTTCATCATTATCATAATGGTATGAAGGATTATGTTTAGTTTTAGAACCTTATTCACTCAACAACGTTTTGACCATTATTGTTACTTTTAAAGCTTTTTCAGAAGGAGTAAACAGCTAAAACGGACTGTATGAAGAATGCTTTAGCTTACACTGTTTCTATCAAGCAAATGACCTTTTTTCATCATTATCATAATGGTATGAAGGATTATGTTTAGTTTTAGAACCTTATTCACTCAACAACGTTTTGACCATTATTGTTACTTTTAAAGCTTTCTCAGAAGGAGTAAACAGCTAAAACAGAATGTATGAAGAAGGCTTTAGCTTACACTGTTTCTATCAAGCAAATGACCTTTTTTCATCATTATCATAATGGTATGAAGGATTATGTTTAGTTTTAGAACCTTATTCACTCAACAACGTTTTGACCATTATTGTTACTTTTAAAGCTTTCTCAGAAGGAGTAAACAGCTAAAACAGAATGTAAGAGGAATGCTTTAGCTTACACTGTTTCTATCAAGCAAATGACCTTTTTTCATCATTATCATAATGGTATGAAGGATTATGTTTAGTTTTAGAACCTTATTCACTCAACAACGTTTTGACCATTATTGTTACTTTTAAAGCTTTTTCAGAAGGAGTAAACAGCTAAAACGGACTGTATGAAGAATGCTTTAGCTTACACTGTTTCTATCAAGCAAATTACCTTT
This sequence comes from Pungitius pungitius, assembly GCF_949316345.1. NCBI lineage: Eukaryota > Metazoa > Chordata > Actinopteri > Perciformes > Gasterosteidae > Pungitius > Pungitius pungitius. Next base: position 24,303,796 of record NC_084901.1, on the reverse strand, counting down.
TTTCATCATTATCATAATGGTATGAAGGATTATGTTTACTTTTAGAACCAGATTCACTCAACAACGTTTTGACCATTTTTGTTACTTCCAAAGCTTTTCCAGAAGGAGTAAACAGCTAAAACGAATTTAAGAGGAATGTTTAGCTTACACTGTTTCTATCAAGCAAATGACCTTTTTTCATCATTATCATAATGGTATGAAGGATTATGTTTAGTTTTAGAACCAGATTCACTCAACAACGTCTTGACCATTATTGTTACTTTTAAAGCTTTTGCAGAAGAAGTAAACAGCTAAAACGGACTGTATGAAGAATGCTTTAGCTTACACTGTTTCTATCAAGCAAATGACCTTTTTTCATCATTATCATAATGGTATGAAGGATTATGTTTAGTTTTAGAACCTTATTCACTCAACAACGTTTTGACCATTATTGTTACTTTTAAAGCTTTTTCAGAAGGAGTAAACAGCTAAAACGGACTGTATGAAGAATGCTTTAGCTTACACTGTTTCTATCAAGCAAATGACCTTTTTTCATCATTATCATAATGGTATGAAGGATTATGTTTAGTTTTAGAACCTTATTCACTCAACAACGTTTTGACCATTATTGTTACTTTTAAAGCTTTCTCAGAAGGAGTAAACAGCTAAAACAGAATGTATGAAGAAGGCTTTAGCTTACACTGTTTCTATCAAGCAAATGACCTTTTTTCATCATTATCATAATGGTATGAAGGATTATGTTTAGTTTTAGAACCTTATTCACTCAACAACGTTTTGACCATTATTGTTACTTTTAAAGCTTTTTCAGAAGGAGTAAACAGCTAAAACAGAATGTATGAAGAAGGCTTTAGCTTACACTGTTTCTATCAAGCAAATGACCTTTTTTCATCATTATCATAATGGTATGAAGGATTATGTTTACTTTTAGAACCAGATTCACTCAACAACGTTTTGACCATTTTTGTTACTTCCAAAGCTTTTCCAGAAGGAGTAAACAGCTAAAACGAATTTAAGAGGAATGTTTAGCTTACACTGTTTCTATCAAGCAAATGACCTTTTTTCATCATTATCATAATGGTATGAAGGATTATGTTTAGTTTTAGAACCAGATTCACTCAACAACGTCTTGACCATTATTGTTACTTTTAAAGCTTTTGCAGAAGAAGTAAACAGCTAAAACGGACTGTATGAAGAATGCTTTAGCTTACACTGTTTCTATCAAGCAAATGACCTTTTTTCATCATTATCATAATGGTATGAAGGATTATGTTTAGTTTTAGAACCTTATTCACTCATCAACGTTTTGACCACTTTTGTTACTTTCAAAGCTCTTGCAAAAGTAGTAAACAGCTAAAACAGACTGTAAGAGGATTGCTTTAGCTTACACTGTTTCTATCAAGCAAATTACCTTTTTTCAACATTATCATTATGGTATGAAGGATTATGTTTAGTTTTAGAACCAGATTCACTCAACAACGTCTTGACCATTTTTGTTACTGTCAAAGCTCTTGCAGAAGGAGTAAACAGCTAAAACGGAATTTAAGAGAAATGTTTAGCTTACACTGTTTCTATCAAGCAAATGACCTTTTTTCATCATTATCATAATGGTATGAAGGATTATGTTTACTTTTAGAACCTTATTCACTCAACAACGTTTTGACCATTTTTGTTACTTTTAAAGCTTTTGCAGACGGAGTAAACAGCTAAAACGGAATTTAAGAGGAATGCTTTAGCTTACACTGTTTCTATCAAGCAAATGACCTTTTTTCATCATTATCATAATGGTATGAAGGATTATGTTTAGTTTTAGAACCTTATTCACTCAACAACGTTTTGACCATTATTGTTACTTTTAAAGCTTTTTCAGAAGGAGTAAACAGCTAAAACAGAATGTATGAAGAAGGCTTTAGCTTACACTGTTTCTATCAAGCAAATTACCTTTTTTCATCATTATCATAATGGTATGAAGGATTATGTTTAGTTTTAGAACCTTATTCACTCAACAACGTTTTGACCATTATTGTTACTTTTAAAGCTTTTTCAGAAGGAGTAAACAGCTAAAACGGACTGTATGAAGAATGCTTTAGCTTACACTGTTTCTATCAAGCAAATGACCTTTTTTCATCATTATCATAATGGTATGAAGGATTATGTTTAGTTTTAGAACCTTATTCACTCAACAACGTTTTGACCATTATTGTTACTTTTAAAGCTTTCTCAGAAGGAGTAAACAGCTAAAACAGAATGTATGAAGAAGGCTTTAGCTTACACTGTTTCTATCAAGCAAATGACCTTTTTTCATCATTATCATAATGGTATGAAGGATTATGTTTAGTTTTAGAACCTTATTCACTCAACAACGTTTTGACCATTATTGTTACTTTTAAAGCTTTCTCAGAAGGAGTAAACAGCTAAAACAGAATGTAAGAGGAATGCTTTAGCTTACACTGTTTCTATCAAGCAAATGACCTTTTTTCATCATTATCATAATGGTATGAAGGATTATGTTTACTTTTAGAACCAGATTCACTCAACAACGTTTTGACCATTTTTGTTACTTCCAAAGCTTTTCCAGAAGGAGTAAACAGCTAAAACGAATTTAAGAGGAATGTTTAGCTTACACTGTTTCTATCAAGCAAATGACCTTCTTTCATCATTATCATAATGGTATGAAGGATTATGTTTAGTTTTAGAACCAGATTCACTCAACAACGTTTTGACCATTATTGTTACTTTTAAAGCTTTTGCAGAAGGAGTAAACAGCTAAAACGAATTTAGGACGAATGTTTAGCTTACACTGTTTCTATCAAGCAAATTACCTTTTTTCAACATTATCATTATGGTATGAAGGATTATGTTTACTTTTAGAACCAGATTCACTCAACAACGTTTTGACCATTATTGTTACTTTTAAAGCTTTTGCAGAAGGAGTAAACAGCTAAAACGAATTTAGGACGAATGTTTAGCTTACACTGTTTCTATCAAGCAAATTACCTTTTTTCAACATTATCATTATGGTATGAAGGATTATGTTTAGTTTTAGAATCAGATTCACTCAACAACGTTTTGACCATTTTTGTTACCTTCAAAGCTCTTGCAAAAGGAGTAAACAGCTAAAACAGACTGTAAGAGGATTGCTTTAGCTTACACTGTTTCTATCAAGCAAATTACCTTTTTTCATCATTATCATTATGGTATGAAGGATTATGTTTAGTTTTAGAACCAGATTCACTCAACAACGTCTTGACCATTTTTTTTACTGTCAAAGCTCTTGAAGAAGGAGTAAACAGCTAAAACGGAATTTAAGAGGAATGTTTAGCTTACACTGTTTCTATCAAGCAAATGACCTTTTTTCATCATTATCATAATGGTATGAAGGATTATGTTTACTTTTAGAACCAGATTCACTCAACAACGTTTTGACCATTTTTGTTACTTCCAAAGCTTTTCCAGAAGGAGTAAACAGCTAAAACGAATTTAAGAGGAATGTTTAGCTTACACTGTTTCTATCAAGCAAATGACCTTCTTTCATCATTATCATAATGGTATGAAGGATTATGTTTAGTTTTAGAACCAGATTCACTCAACAACGTTTTGACCATTATTGTTACTTTTAAAGCTTTTGCAGAAGGAGTAAACAGCTAAAACGAATTTAGGACGAATGTTTAGCTTACACTGTTTCTATCAAGCAAATTACCTTTTTTCAACATTATCATTATGGTATGAAGGATTATGTTTACTTTTAGAACCAGATTCACTCAACAACGTTTTGACCATTATTGTTACTTTTAAAGCTTTTGCAGAAGGAGTAAACAGCTAAAACGAATTTAGGACGAATGTTTAGCTTACACTGTTTCTATCAAGCAAATTACCTTTTTTCATCATTATCATAATGGTATGAAGGATTATGTTTAGTTTTAGAACTTTATTCACTCAACAATGTTTTGACCATTTTTGTTACCTTCAAAGCTCTTGCAAAAGGAGTAAACAGCTAAAACAGACTGTAAGAGGATTGCTTTAGCTTACACTGTTTCTATCAAGCAAATTACCTTTTTTCATCATTATCATTATGGTATGAAGGATTATGTTTAGTTTTAGAACCAGATTCACTCAACAACGTCTTGACCATTTTTGTTACTGTCAAAGCTCTTGCAGAAGGAGTAAACAGCTAAAACGGAATTTAAGAGGAATGTTTAGCTTACACTGTTTCTATCAAGCAAATGACCTTTTTTCATCATTATCATAATGTTATGAAGGATTATGTTTAGTTTTAGAACCTTATTCACTCAACGTTTTGACCATTTTTGTTACTGTCAAAGCTCTTGCAGAAGGAGTAAACAGCTAAAACGGACTGTATGAAGAATCCTTTAGCTTACACTGTTTCCATCAAGCAAATTATCTTTTTTCATCATTATCATAATGGTATGAAGGATTATGTTTAGTTTTAGAACCAGATTCACTCAACAACGTCTTGACCATTATTGTTACTTTTAAAGCTTTTGCAGACGGAGTAAACAGCTAAAACGGAATTTAAGAGGAATGCTTTAGCTTACACTGTTTCTATCAAGCAAATTACCTTTTTTCATCATTATCATTATGGTATAAAGGATTGTTTAGTTTCAGAACCAGATTCACTCAACAACGTTTTAAACATTATTGTTACTTTCAAAGCTCTTGCAGAAGGAGAAAACAGCTAAAACAGACTGTATGAAGAATGCTTTAACTTACACTGTTTCAATCAAGCAAATTACCTTTTTTCAACATTATCATTATGGTATGAAGGATTATGTTTAGTTTTAGAATCAGATTCACTCAACAACGTTTTGACCATTTTTGTTACCTTCAAAGCTCTTGCAAAAGGAGTAAACAGCTAAAACAGACTGTAAGAGGATTGCTTTAGCTTACACTGTTTCTATCAAGCAAATGACCTTTTTTCATCATTATCATTATGGTATGAAGGATTATGTTTAGTTTTAGAACCAGATTCACTCAACAACGTCTTGACCATTTTTTTTACTGTCAAAGCTCTTGCAGAAGGAGTAAACAGCTAAAACGGAATTTAAGAGGAATGTTTAGCTTACACTGTTTCTATCAAGCAAATGACCTTTTTTCATCATTATCATAATGGTATGAAGGATTATGTTTACTTTTAGAACCAGATTCACTCAACAACGTTTTGACCATTTTTGTTACTTCCAAAGCTTTTCCAGAAGGAGTAAACAGCTAAAACGAATTTAAGAGGAATGTTTAGCTTACACTGTTTCTATCAAGCAAATGACCTTTTTTCATCATTATCATAATGGTATGAAGGATTATGTTTAGTTTTAGAACCAGATTCACTCAACAACGTCTTGACCATTATTGTTACTTTTAAAGCTTTTGCAGAAGAAGTAAACAGCTAAAACGGACTGTATGAAGAATGCTTTAGCTTACACTGTTTCTATCAAGCAAATGACCTTTTTTCATCATTATCATAATGGTATGAAGGATTATGTTTAGTTTTAGAACCTTATTCACTCATCAACGTTTTGACCATTTTTGTTACTTTCAAAGCTCTTGCAAAAGTAGTAAACAGCTAAAACAGACTGTAAGAGGATTGCTTTAGCTTACACTGTTTCTATCAAGCAAATTACCTTTTTTCAACATTATCATTATGGTATGAAGGATTATGTTTAGTTTTAGAACCAGATTCACTCAACAACGTCTTGACCATTTTTGTTACTGTCAAAGCTCTTGCAGAAGGAGTAAACAGCTAAAACGGAATTTAAGAGAAATGTTTAGCTTACACTGTTTCTATCAAGCAAATGACCTTTTTTCATCATTATCATAATGGTATGAAGGATTATGTTTACTTTTAGAACCTTATTCACTAAACAACGTTTTGACCATTTTTGTTACTTTTAAAGCTTTTGCAGACGGAGTAAACAGCTAAAACGGAATTTAAGAGGAATGCTTTAGCTTACACTGTTTCTATCAAGCAAATGACCTTTTTTCATCATTATCATAATGGTATGAAGGATTATGTTTAGTTTTAGAACCTTATTCACTCAACAACGTTTTGACCATTATTGTTACTTTTAAAGCTTTTGCAGAAGGAGTAAACAGCTAAAACAGAATGTATGAAGAAGGCTTTAGCTTACACTGTTTCTATCAAGCAAATGACCTTTTTTCATCATTATCATAATGGTATGAAGGATTATGTTTAGTTTTAGAACTTTATTCACTCAACAACGTTTTGACCAGTATTGTTACTTTTAAAGCTTTCTCAGAAGGAGTAAACAGCTAAAACAGAATGTAAGAGGAATGCTTTAGCTTACACTGTTTCTATCAAGCAAATTACCTTTTTTCATCATTATCATAATGGTATGAAGGATTATGTTTAGTTTTAGAACCTTATTCACTCAACAACGTTTTGACCATTATTGTTACTTTTAAAGCTTTTTCAGAAGGAGTAAACAGCTAAAACGGACTGTATGAAGAATGCTTTAGCTTACACTGTTTCTATCAAGCAAATGACCTTTTTTCATCATTATCATAATGGTATGAAGGATTATGTTTACTTTTAGAACCTTATTCACTCAACAACGTTTTGACCATTTTTGTTACTTTTAAAGCTTTTGCAGACGGAGTAAACAGCTAAAACGGAATTTAAGAGGAATGCTTTAGCTTACACTGTTTCCATCAAGCAAATGACCTTTTTTCATCATTATCATAATGGTATGAAGGATTATGTTTAGTTTTAGAACCTTATTCACTCAACAACGTTTTGACCATTATTGTTACTTTTAAAGCTTTTTCAGAAGGAGTAAACAGCTAAAACAGAATGTATGAAGAAGGCTTTAGCTTACACTGTTTCTATCAAGCAAATTACCTTTTTTCATCATTATCATAATGGTATGAAGGATTATGTTTAGTTTTAGAACCTTATTCACTCAACAACGTTTTGACCATTATTGTTACTTTTAAAGCTTTTTCAGAAGGAGTAAACAGCTAAAACGGACTGTATGAAGAATGCTTTAGCTTACACTGTTTCTATCAAGCAAATGACCTTTTTTCATCATTATCATAATGGTATGAAGGATTATGTTTAGTTTTAGAACCTTATTCACTCAACAACGTTTTGACCATTATTGTTACTTTTAAAGCTTTCTCAGAAGGAGTAAACAGCTAAAACAGAATGTATGAAGAAGGCTTTAGCTTACACTGTTTCTATCAAGCAAATGACCTTTTTTCATCATTATCATAATGGTATGAAGGATTATGTTTAGTTTTAGAACCTTATTCACTCAACAACGTTTTGACCATTATTGTTACTTTTAAAGCTTTCTCAGAAGGAGTAAACAGCTAAAACAGAATGTAAGAGGAATGCTTTAGCTTACACTGTTTCTATCAAGCAAATGACCTTTTTTCATCATTATCATAATGGTATGAAGGATTATGTTTACTTTTAGAACCAGATTCACTCAACAACGTTTTGACCATTTTTGTTACTTCCAAAGCTTTTCCAGAAGGAGTAAACAGCTAAAACGAATTTAAGAGGAATGTTTAGCTTACACTGTTTCTATCAAGCAAATGACCTTCTTTCATCATTATCATAATGGTATGAAGGATTATGTTTAGTTTTAGAACCAGATTCACTCAACAACGTTTTGACCATTATTGTTACTTTTAAAGCTTTTGCAGAAGGAGTAAACAGCTAAAACGAATTTAGGACGAATGTTTAGCTTACACTGTTTCTATCAAGCAAATTACCTTTTTTCAACATTATCATTATGGTATGAAGGATTATGTTTACTTTTAGAACCAGATTCACTCAACAACGTTTTGACCATTATTGTTACTTTTAAAGCTTTTGCAGAAGGAGTAAACAGCTAAAACGAATTTAGGACGAATGTTTAGCTTACACTGTTTCTATCAAGCAAATTACCTTTTTTCAACATTATCATTATGGTATGAAGGATTATGTTTAGTTTTAGAATCAGATTCACTCAACAACGTTTTGACCATTTTTGTTACCTTCAAAGCTCTTGCAAAAGGAGTAAACAGCTAAAACAGACTGTAAGAGGATTGCTTTAGCTTACACTGTTTCTATCAAGCAAATTACCTTTTTTCATCATTATCATTATGGTATGAAGGATTATGTTTAGTTTTAGAACCAGATTCACTCAACAACGTCTTGACCATTTTTTTTACTGTCAAAGCTCTTGAAGAAGGAGTAAACAGCTAAAACGGAATTTAAGAGGAATGTTTAGCTTACACTGTTTCTATCAAGCAAATGACCTTTTTTCATCATTATCATAATGGTATGAAGGATTATGTTTACTTTTAGAACCAGATTCACTCAACAACGTTTTGACCATTTTTGTTACTTCCAAAGCTTTTCCAGAAGGAGTAAACAGCTAAAACGAATTTAAGAGGAATGTTTAGCTTACACTGTTTCTATCAAGCAAATGACCTTCTTTCATCATTATCATAATGGTATGAAGGATTATGTTTAGTTTTAGAACCAGATTCACTCAACAACGTTTTGACCATTATTGTTACTTTTAAAGCTTTTGCAGAAGGAGTAAACAGCTAAAACGAATTTAGGACGAATGTTTAGCTTACACTGTTTCTATCAAGCAAATTACCTTTTTTCAACATTATCATTATGGTATGAAGGATTATGTTTACTTTTAGAACCAGATTCACTCAACAACGTTTTGACCATTATTGTTACTTTTAAAGCTTTTGCAGAAGGAGTAAACAGCTAAAACGAATTTAGGACGAATGTTTAGCTTACACTGTTTCTATCAAGCAAATTACCTTTTTTCATCATTATCATAATGGTATGAAGGATTATGTTTAGTTTTAGAACTTTATTCACTCAACAATGTTTTGACCATTTTTGTTACCTTCAAAGCTCTTGCAAAAGGAGTAAACAGCTAAAACAGACTGTAAGAGGATTGCTTTAGCTTACACTGTTTCTATCAAGCAAATTACCTTTTTTCATCATTATCATTATGGTATGAAGGATTATGTTTAGTTTTAGAACCAGATTCACTCAACAACGTCTTGACCATTTTTGTTACTGTCAAAGCTCTTGCAGAAGGAGTAAACAGCTAAAACGGAATTTAAGAGGAATGTTTAGCTTACACTGTTTCTATCAAGCAAATGACCTTTTTTCATCATTATCATAATGTTATGAAGGATTATGTTTAGTTTTAGAACCTTATTCACTCAACGTTTTGACCATTTTTGTTACTGTCAAAGCTCTTGCAGAAGGAGTAAACAGCTAAAACGGACTGTATGAAGAATCCTTTAGCTTACACTGTTTCCATCAAGCAAATTATCTTTTTTCATCATTATCATAATGGTATGAAGGATTATGTTTAGTTTTAGAACCAGATTCACTCAACAACGTCTTGACCATTATTGTTACTTTTAAAGCTTTTGCAGACGGAGTAAACAGCTAAAACGGAATTTAAGAGGAATGCTTTAGCTTACACTGTTTCTATCAAGCAAATTACCTTTTTTCATCATTATCATTATGGTATAAAGGATTGTTTAGTTTCAGAACCAGATTCACTCAACAACGTTTTAAACATTATTGTTACTTTCAAAGCTCTTGCAGAAGGAGAAAACAGCTAAAACAGACTGTATGAAGAATGCTTTAACTTACACTGTTTCAATCAAGCAAATTACCTTTTTTCAACATTATCATTATGGTATGAAGGATTATGTTTAGTTTTAGAATCAGATTCACTCAACAACGTTTTGACCATTTTTGTTACCTTCAAAGCTCTTGCAAAAGGAGTAAACAGCTAAAACAGACTGTAAGAGGATTGCTTTAGCTTACACTGTTTCTATCAAGCAAATGACCTTTTTTCATCATTATCATTATGGTATGAAGGATTATGTTTAGTTTTAGAACCAGATTCACTCAACAACGTCTTGACCATTTTTTTTACTGTCAAAGCTCTTGCAGAAGGAGTAAACAGCTAAAACGGAATTTAAGAGGAATGTTTAGCTTACACTGTTTCTATCAAGCAAATGACCTTTTTTCATCATTATCATAATGGTATGAAGGATTATGTTTACTTTTAGAACCAGATTCACTCAACAACGTTTTGACCATTTTTGTTACTTCCAAAGCTTTTCCAGAAGGAGTAAACAGCTAAAACGAATTTAAGAGGAATGTTTAGCTTACACTGTTTCTATCAAGCAAATGACCTTTTTTCATCATTATCATAATGGTATGAAGGATTATGTTTAGTTTTAGAACCAGATTCACTCAACAACGTCTTGACCATTATTGTTACTTTTAAAGCTTTTGCAGAAGAAGTAAACAGCTAAAACGGACTGTATGAAGAATGCTTTAGCTTACACTGTTTCTATCAAGCAAATGACCTTTTTTCATCATTATCATAATGGTATGAAGGATTATGTTTAGTTTTAGAACCTTATTCACTCATCAACGTTTTGACCATTTTTGTTACTTTCAAAGCTCTTGCAAAAGTAGTAAACAGCTAAAACAGACTGTAAGAGGATTGCTTTAGCTTACACTGTTTCTATCAAGCAAATTACCTTTTTTCAACATTATCATTATGGTATGAAGGATTATGTTTAGTTTTAGAACCAGATTCACTCAACAACGTCTTGACCATTTTTGTTACTGTCAAAGCTCTTGCAGAAGGAGTAAACAGCTAAAACGGAATTTAAGAGAAATGTTTAGCTTACACTGTTTCTATCAAGCAAATGACCTTTTTTCATCATTATCATAATGGTATGAAGGATTATGTTTACTTTTAGAACCTTATTCACTAAACAACGTTTTGACCATTTTTGTTACTTTTAAAGCTTTTGCAGACGGAGTAAACAGCTAAAACGGAATTTAAGAGGAATGCTTTAGCTTACACTGTTTCTATCAAGCAAATGACCTTTTTTCATCATTATCATAATGGTATGAAGGATTATGTTTAGTTTTAGAACCTTATTCACTCAACAACGTTTTGACCATTATTGTTACTTTTAAAGCTTTTGCAGAAGGAGTAAACAGCTAAAACAGAATGTATGAAGAAGGCTTTAGCTTACACTGTTTCTATCAAGCAAATGACCTTTTTTCATCATTATCATAATGGTATGAAGGATTATGTTTAGTTTTAGAACTTTATTCACTCAACAACGTTTTGACCAGTATTGTTACTTTTAAAGCTTTCTCAGAAGGAGTAAACAGCTAAAACAGAATGTAAGAGGAATGCTTTAGCTTACACTGTTTCTATCAAGCAAATTACCTTTTTTCATCATTATCATAATGGTATGAAGGATTATGTTTAGTTTTAGAACCTTATTCACTCAACAACGTTTTGACCATTATTGTTACTTTTAAAGCTTTTTCAGAAGGAGTAAACAGCTAAAACGGACTGTATGAAGAATGCTTTAGCTTACACTGTTTCTATCAAGCAAATGACCTTTTTTCATCATTATCATAATGGTATGAAGGATTATGTTTACTTTTAGAACCTTATTCACTCAACAACGTTTTGACCATTTTTGTTACTTTTAAAGCTTTTGCAGACGGAGTAAACAGCTAAAACGGAATTTAAGAGGAATGCTTTAGCTTACACTGTTTCCATCAAGCAAATGACCTTTTTTCATCATTATCATAATGGTATGAAGGATTATGTTTAGTTTTAGAACCTTATTCACTCAACAACGTTTTGACCATTATTGTTACTTTTAAAGCTTTTTCAGAAGGAGTAAACAGCTAAAACAGAATGTATGAAGAAGGCTTTAGCTTACACTGTTTCTATCAAGCAAATTACCTTTTTTCATCATTATCATAATGGTATGAAGGATTATGTTTAGTTTTAGAACCTTATTCACTCAACAACGTTTTGACCATTATTGTTACTTTTAAAGCTTTTTCAGAAGGAGTAAACAGCTAAAACGGACTGTATGAAGAATGCTTTAGCTTACACTGTTTCTATCAAGCAAATGACCTTTTTTCATCATTATCATAATGGTATGAAGGATTATGTTTAGTTTTAGAACCTTATTCACTCAACAACGTTTTGACCATTATTGTTACTTTTAAAGCTTTCTCAGAAGGAGTAAACAGCTAAAACAGAATGTATGAAGAAGGCTTTAGCTTACACTGTTTCTATCAAGCAAATGACCTTTTTTCATCATTATCATAATGGTATGAAGGATTATGTTTAGTTTTAGAACCTTATTCACTCAACAACGTTTTGACCATTATTGTTACTTTTAAAGCTTTCTCAGAAGGAGTAAACAGCTAAAACAGAATGTAAGAGGAATGCTTTAGCTTACACTGTTTCTATCAAGCAAATGACCTTTTTTCATCATTATCATAATGGTATGAAGGATTATGTTTACTTTTAGAACCAGATTCACTCAACAACGTTTTGACCATTTTTGTTACTTCCAAAGCTTTTCCAGAAGGAGTAAACAGCTAAAACGAATTTAAGAGGAATGTTTAGCTTACACTGTTTCTATCAAGCAAATGACCTTCTTTCATCATTATCATAATGGTATGAAGGATTATGTTTAGTTTTAGAACCAGATTCACTCAACAACGTTTTGACCATTATTGTTACTTTTAAAGCTTTTGCAGAAGGAGTAAACAGCTAAAACGAATTTAGGACGAATGTTTAGCTTACACTGTTTCTATCAAGCAAATTACCTTTTTTCAACATTATCATTATGGTATGAAGGATTATGTTTACTTTTAGAACCAGATTCACTCAACAACGTTTTGACCATTATTGTTACTTTTAAAGCTTTTGCAGAAGGAGTAAACAGCTAAAACGAATTTAGGACGAATGTTTAGCTTACACTGTTTCTATCAAGCAAATTACCTTTTTTCAACATTATCATTATGGTATGAAGGATTATGTTTAGTTTTAGAATCAGATTCACTCAACAACGTTTTGACCATTTTTGTTACCTTCAAAGCTCTTGCAAAAGGAGTAAACAGCTAAAACAGACTGTAAGAGGATTGCTTTAGCTTACACTGTTTCTATCAAGCAAATTACCTTTTTTCATCATTATCATTATGGTATGAAGGATTATGTTTAGTTTTAGAACCAGATTCACTCAACAACGTCTTGACCATTTTTTTTACTGTCAAAGCTCTTGAAGAAGGAGTAAACAGCTAAAACGGAATTTAAGAGGAATGTTTAGCTTACACTGTTTCTATCAAGCAAATGACCTTTTTTCATCATTATCATAATGGTATGAAGGATTATGTTTACTTTTAGAACCAGATTCACTCAACAACGTTTTGACCATTTTTGTTACTTCCAAAGCTTTTCCAGAAGGAGTAAACAGCTAAAACGAATTTAAGAGGAATGTTTAGCTTACACTGTTTCTATCAAGCAAATGACCTTCTTTCATCATTATCATAATGGTATGAAGGATTATGTTTAGTTTTAGAACCAGATTCACTCAACAACGTTTTGACCATTATTGTTACTTTTAAAGCTTTTGCAGAAGGAGTAAACAGCTAAAACGAATTTAGGACGAATGTTTAGCTTACACTGTTTCTATCAAGCAAATTACCTTTTTTCAACATTATCATTATGGTATGAAGGATTATGTTTACTTTTAGAACCAGATTCACTCAACAACGTTTTGACCATTATTGTTACTTTTAAAGCTTTTGCAGAAGGAGTAAACAGCTAAAACGAATTTAGGACGAATGTTTAGCTTACACTGTTTCTATCAAGCAAATTACCTTTTTTCATCATTATCATAATGGTATGAAGGATTATGTTTAGTTTTAGAACTTTATTCACTCAACAATGTTTTGACCATTTTTGTTACCTTCAAAGCTCTTGCAAAAGGAGTAAACAGCTAAAACAGACTGTAAGAGGATTGCTTTAGCTTACACTGTTTCTATCAAGCAAATTACCTTTTTTCATCATTATCATTATGGTATGAAGGATTATGTTTAGTTTTAGAACCAGATTCACTCAACAACGTCTTGACCATTTTTGTTACTGTCAAAGCTCTTGCAGAAGGAGTAAACAGCTAAAACGGAATTTAAGAGGAATGTTTAGCTTACACTGTTTCTATCAAGCAAATGACCTTTTTTCATCATTATCATAATGTTATGAAGGATTATGTTTAGTTTTAGAACCTTATTCACTCAACGTTTTGACCATTTTTGTTACTGTCAAAGCTCTTGCAGAAGGAGTAAACAGCTAAAACGGACTGTATGAAGAATCCTTTAGCTTACACTGTTTCCATCAAGCAAATTATCTTTTTTCATCATTATCATAATGGTATGAAGGATTATGTTTAGTTTTAGAACCAGATTCACTCAACAACGTCTTGACCATTATTGTTACTTTTAAAGCTTTTGCAGACGGAGTAAACAGCTAAAACGGAATTTAAGAGGAATGCTTTAGCTTACACTGTTTCTATCAAGCAAATTACCTTTTTTCATCATTATCATTATGGTATAAAGGATTGTTTAGTTTCAGAACCAGATTCACTCAACAACGTTTTAAACATTATTGTTACTTTCAAAGCTCTTGCAGAAGGAGAAAACAGCTAAAACAGACTGTATGAAGAATGCTTTAACTTACACTGTTTCAATCAAGCAAATTACCTTTTTTCAACATTATCATTATGGTATGAAGGATTATGTTTAGTTTTAGAATCAGATTCACTCAACAACGTTTTGACCATTTTTGTTACCTTCAAAGCTCTTGCAAAAGGAGTAAACAGCTAAAACAGACTGTAAGAGGATTGCTTTAGCTTACACTGTTTCTATCAAGCAAATGACCTTTTTTCATCATTATCATTATGGTATGAAGGATTATGTTTAGTTTTAGAACCAGATTCACTCAACAACGTCTTGACCATTTTTTTTACTGTCAAAGCTCTTGCAGAAGGAGTAAACAGCTAAAACGGAATTTAAGAGGAATGTTTAGCTTACACTGTTTCTATCAAGCAAATGACCTTTTTTCATCATTATCATAATGGTATGAAGGATTATGTTTACTTTTAGAACCAGATTCACTCAACAACGTTTTGACCATTTTTGTTACTTCCAAAGCTTTTCCAGAAGGAGTAAACAGCTAAAACGAATTTAAGAGGAATGTTTAGCTTACACTGTTTCTATCAAGCAAATGACCTTTTTTCATCATTATCATAATGGTATGAAGGATTATGTTTAGTTTTAGAACCAGATTCACTCAACAACGTCTTGACCATTATTGTTACTTTTAAAGCTTTTGCAGAAGAAGTAAACAGCTAAAACGGACTGTATGAAGAATGCTTTAGCTTACACTGTTTCTATCAAGCAAATGACCTTTTTTCATCATTATCATAATGGTATGAAGGATTATGTTTAGTTTTAGAACCTTATTCACTCATCAACGTTTTGACCATTTTTGTTACTTTCAAAGCTCTTGCAAAAGTAGTAAACAGCTAAAACAGACTGTAAGAGGATTGCTTTAGCTTACACTGTTTCTATCAAGCAAATTACCTTTTTTCAACATTATCATTATGGTATGAAGGATTATGTTTAGTTTTAGAACCAGATTCACTCAACAACGTCTTGACCATTTTTGTTACTGTCAAAGCTCTTGCAGAAGGAGTAAACAGCTAAAACGGAATTTAAGAGAAATGTTTAGCTTACACTGTTTCTATCAAGCAAATGACCTTTTTTCATCATTATCATAATGGTATGAAGGATTATGTTTACTTTTAGAACCTTATTCACTAAACAACGTTTTGACCATTTTTGTTACTTTTAAAGCTTTTGCAGACGGAGTAAACAGCTAAAACGGAATTTAAGAGGAATGCTTTAGCTTACACTGTTTCTATCAAGCAAATGACCTTTTTTCATCATTATCATAATGGTATGAAGGATTATGTTTAGTTTTAGAACCTTATTCACTCAACAACGTTTTGACCATTATTGTTACTTTTAAAGCTTTTGCAGAAGGAGTAAACAGCTAAAACAGAATGTATGAAGAAGGCTTTAGCTTACACTGTTTCTATCAAGCAAATGACCTTTTTTCATCATTATCATAATGGTATGAAGGATTATGTTTAGTTTTAGAACTTTATTCACTCAACAACGTTTTGACCAGTATTGTTACTTTTAAAGCTTTCTCAGAAGGAGTAAACAGCTAAAACAGAATGTAAGAGGAATGCTTTAGCTTACACTGTTTCTATCAAGCAAATTACCTTTTTTCATCATTATCATAATGGTATGAAGGATTATGTTTAGTTTTAGAACCTTATTCACTCAACAACGTTTTGACCATTATTGTTACTTTTAAAGCTTTTTCAGAAGGAGTAAACAGCTAAAACGGACTGTATGAAGAATGCTTTAGCTTACACTGTTTCTATCAAGCAAATGACCTTTTTTCATCATTATCATAATGGTATGAAGGATTATGTTTACTTTTAGAACCTTATTCACTCAACAACGTTTTGACCATTTTTGTTACTTTTAAAGCTTTTGCAGACGGAGTAAACAGCTAAAACGGAATTTAAGAGGAATGCTTTAGCTTACACTGTTTCCATCAAGCAAATGACCTTTTTTCATCATTATCATAATGGTATGAAGGATTATGTTTAGTTTTAGAACCTTATTCACTCAACAACGTTTTGACCATTATTGTTACTTTTAAAGCTTTTTCAGAAGGAGTAAACAGCTAAAACAGAATGTATGAAGAAGGCTTTAGCTTACACTGTTTCTATCAAGCAAATTACCTTTTTTCATCATTATCATAATGGTATGAAGGATTATGTTTAGTTTTAGAACCTTATTCACTCAACAACGTTTTGACCATTATTGTTACTTTTAAAGCTTTTTCAGAAGGAGTAAACAGCTAAAACGGACTGTATGAAGAATGCTTTAGCTTACACTGTTTCTATCAAGCAAATGACCTTTTTTCATCATTATCATAATGGTATGAAGGATTATGTTTAGTTTTAGAACCTTATTCACTCAACAACGTTTTGACCATTATTGTTACTTTTAAAGCTTTCTCAGAAGGAGTAAACAGCTAAAACAGAATGTATGAAGAAGGCTTTAGCTTACACTGTTTCTATCAAGCAAATGACCTTTTTTCATCATTATCATAATGGTATGAAGGATTATGTTTAGTTTTAGAACCTTATTCACTCAACAACGTTTTGACCATTATTGTTACTTTTAAAGCTTTCTCAGAAGGAGTAAACAGCTAAAACAGAATGTAAGAGGAATGCTTTAGCTTACACTGTTTCTATCAAGCAAATGACCTTTTTTCATCATTATCATAATGGTATGAAGGATTATGTTTACTTTTAGAACCAGATTCACTCAACAACGTTTTGACCATTTTTGTTACTTCCAAAGCTTTTCCAGAAGGAGTAAACAGCTAAAACGAATTTAAGAGGAATGTTTAGCTTACACTGTTTCTATCAAGCAAATGACCTTCTTTCATCATTATCATAATGGTATGAAGGATTATGTTTAGTTTTAGAACCAGATTCACTCAACAACGTTTTGACCATTATTGTTACTTTTAAAGCTTTTGCAGAAGGAGTAAACAGCTAAAACGAATTTAGGACGAATGTTTAGCTTACACTGTTTCTATCAAGCAAATTACCTTTTTTCAACATTATCATTATGGTATGAAGGATTATGTTTACTTTTAGAACCAGATTCACTCAACAACGTTTTGACCATTATTGTTACTTTTAAAGCTTTTGCAGAAGGAGTAAACAGCTAAAACGAATTTAGGACGAATGTTTAGCTTACACTGTTTCTATCAAGCAAATTACCTTTTTTCAACATTATCATTATGGTATGAAGGATTATGTTTAGTTTTAGAATCAGATTCACTCAACAACGTTTTGACCATTTTTGTTACCTTCAAAGCTCTTGCAAAAGGAGTAAACAGCTAAAACAGACTGTAAGAGGATTGCTTTAGCTTACACTGTTTCTATCAAGCAAATTACCTTTTTTCATCATTATCATTATGGTATGAAGGATTATGTTTAGTTTTAGAACCAGATTCACTCAACAACGTCTTGACCATTTTTTTTACTGTCAAAGCTCTTGAAGAAGGAGTAAACAGCTAAAACGGAATTTAAGAGGAATGTTTAGCTTACACTGTTTCTATCAAGCAAATGACCTTTTTTCATCATTATCATAATGGTATGAAGGATTATGTTTACTTTTAGAACCAGATTCACTCAACAACGTTTTGACCATTTTTGTTACTTCCAAAGCTTTTCCAGAAGGAGTAAACAGCTAAAACGAATTTAAGAGGAATGTTTAGCTTACACTGTTTCTATCAAGCAAATGACCTTCTTTCATCATTATCATAATGGTATGAAGGATTATGTTTAGTTTTAGAACCAGATTCACTCAACAACGTTTTGACCATTATTGTTACTTTTAAAGCTTTTGCAGAAGGAGTAAACAGCTAAAACGAATTTAGGACGAATGTTTAGCTTACACTGTTTCTATCAAGCAAATTACCTTTTTTCAACATTATCATTATGGTATGAAGGATTATGTTTACTTTTAGAACCAGATTCACTCAACAACGTTTTGACCATTATTGTTACTTTTAAAGCTTTTGCAGAAGGAGTAAACAGCTAAAACGAATTTAGGACGAATGTTTAGCTTACACTGTTTCTATCAAGCAAATTACCTTTTTTCATCATTATCATAATGGTATGAAGGATTATGTTTAGTTTTAGAACTTTATTCACTCAACAATGTTTTGACCATTTTTGTTACCTTCAAAGCTCTTGCAAAAGGAGTAAACAGCTAAAACAGACTGTAAGAGGATTGCTTTAGCTTACACTGTTTCTATCAAGCAAATTACCTTTTTTCATCATTATCATTATGGTATGAAGGATTATGTTTAGTTTTAGAACCAGATTCACTCAACAACGTCTTGACCATTTTTGTTACTGTCAAAGCTCTTGCAGAAGGAGTAAACAGCTAAAACGGAATTTAAGAGGAATGTTTAGCTTACACTGTTTCTATCAAGCAAATGACCTTTTTTCATCATTATCATAATGTTATGAAGGATTATGTTTAGTTTTAGAACCTTATTCACTCAACGTTTTGACCATTTTTGTTACTGTCAAAGCTCTTGCAGAAGGAGTAAACAGCTAAAACGGACTGTATGAAGAATCCTTTAGCTTACACTGTTTCCATCAAGCAAATTATCTTTTTTCATCATTATCATAATGGTATGAAGGATTATGTTTAGTTTTAGAACCAGATTCACTCAACAACGTCTTGACCATTATTGTTACTTTTAAAGCTTTTGCAGACGGAGTAAACAGCTAAAACGGAATTTAAGAGGAATGCTTTAGCTTACACTGTTTCTATCAAGCAAATTACCTTTTTTCATCATTATCATTATGGTATAAAGGATTGTTTAGTTTCAGAACCAGATTCACTCAACAACGTTTTAAACATTATTGTTACTTTCAAAGCTCTTGCAGAAGGAGAAAACAGCTAAAACAGACTGTATGAAGAATGCTTTAACTTACACTGTTTCAATCAAGCAAATTACCTTTTTTCAACATTATCATTATGGTATGAAGGATTATGTTTAGTTTTAGAATCAGATTCACTCAACAACGTTTTGACCATTTTTGTTACCTTCAAAGCTCTTGCAAAAGGAGTAAACAGCTAAAACAGACTGTAAGAGGATTGCTTTAGCTTACACTGTTTCTATCAAGCAAATGACCTTTTTTCATCATTATCATTATGGTATGAAGGATTATGTTTAGTTTTAGAACCAGATTCACTCAACAACGTCTTGACCATTTTTTTTACTGTCAAAGCTCTTGCAGAAGGAGTAAACAGCTAAAACGGAATTTAAGAGGAATGTTTAGCTTACACTGTTTCTATCAAGCAAATGACCTTTTTTCATCATTATCATAATGGTATGAAGGATTATGTTTACTTTTAGAACCAGATTCACTCAACAACGTTTTGACCATTTTTGTTACTTCCAAAGCTTTTCCAGAAGGAGTAAACAGCTAAAACGAATTTAAGAGGAATGTTTAGCTTACACTGTTTCTATCAAGCAAATGACCTTTTTTCATCATTATCATAATGGTATGAAGGATTATGTTTAGTTTTAGAACCAGATTCACTCAACAACGTCTTGACCATTATTGTTACTTTTAAAGCTTTTGCAGAAGAAGTAAACAGCTAAAACGGACTGTATGAAGAATGCTTTAGCTTACACTGTTTCTATCAAGCAAATGACCTTTTTTCATCATTATCATAATGGTATGAAGGATTATGTTTAGTTTTAGAACCTTATTCACTCATCAACGTTTTGACCATTTTTGTTACTTTCAAAGCTCTTGCAAAAGTAGTAAACAGCTAAAACAGACTGTAAGAGGATTGCTTTAGCTTACACTGTTTCTATCAAGCAAATTACCTTTTTTCAACATTATCATTATGGTATGAAGGATTATGTTTAGTTTTAGAACCAGATTCACTCAACAACGTCTTGACCATTTTTGTTACTGTCAAAGCTCTTGCAGAAGGAGTAAACAGCTAAAACGGAATTTAAGAGAAATGTTTAGCTTACACTGTTTCTATCAAGCAAATGACCTTTTTTCATCATTATCATAATGGTATGAAGGATTATGTTTACTTTTAGAACCTTATTACCTCAACAACGTTTTGACCATTTTTGTTACTTTTAAAGCTTTTGCAGACGGAGTAAACAGCTAAAACGGAATTTAAGAGGAATGCTTTAGCTTACACTGTTTCTATCAAGCAAATGACCTTTTTTCATCATTATCATAATGGTATGAAGGATTATGTTTACTTTTAGAACCAGATTCACTCAACAACGTTTTGACCATTTTTGTTACTTCCAAAGCTTTTCCAGAAGGAGTAAACAGCTAAAACGAATTTAAGAGGAATGTTTAGCTTACACTGTTTCTATCAAGCAAATGACCTTCTTTCATCATTATCATAATGGTATGAAGGATTATGTTTAGTTTTAGAACCAGATTCACTCAACAACGTTTTGACCATTATTGTTACTTTTAAAGCTTTTGCAGAAGGAGTAAACAGCTAAAACGAATTTAGGACGAATGTTTAGCTTACACTGTTTCTATCAAGCAAATTACCTTTTTTCAACATTATCATTATGGTATGAAGGATTATGTTTACTTTTAGAACCAGATTCACTCAACAACGTTTTGACCATTATTGTTACTTTTAAAGCTTTTGCAGAAGGAGTAAACAGCTAAAACGAATTTAGGACGAATGTTTAGCTTACACTGTTTCTATCAAGCAAATTACCTTTTTTCATCATTATCATAATGTTATGAAGGATTATGTTTAGTTTTAGAACCTTATTCACTCAACGTTTTGACCATTTTTGTTACTGTCAAAGCTCTTGCAGAAGGAGTAAACAGCTAAAACGGACTGTATGAAGAATCCTTTAGCTTACACTGTTTCCATCAAGCAAATTATCTTTTTTCATCATTATCATAATGGTATGAAGGATTATGTTTAGTTTTAGAACCAGATTCACTCAACAACGTCTTGACCATTATTGTTACTTTTAAAGCTTTTGCAGACGGAGTAAACAGCTAAAACGGAATTTAAGAGGAATGCTTTAGCTTACACTGTTTCTATCAAGCAAATTACCTTTTTTCATCATTATCATTATGGTATAAAGGATTGTTTAGTTTCAGAACCAGATTCACTCAACAACGTTTTAAACATTATTGTTACTTTCAAAGCTCTTGCAGAAGGAGAAAACAGCTAAAACAGACTGTATGAAGAATGCTTTAACTTACACTGTTTCAATCAAGCAAATTACCTTTTTTCAACATTATCATTATGGTATGAAGGATTATGTTTAGTTTTAGAATCAGATTCACTCAACAACGTTTTGACCATTTTTGTTACCTTCAAAGCTCTTGCAAAAGGAGTAAACAGCTAAAACAGACTGTAAGAGGATTGCTTTAGCTTACACTGTTTCTATCAAGCAAATGACCTTTTTTCATCATTATCATTATGGTATGAAGGATTATGTTTAGTTTTAGAACCAGATTCACTCAACAACGTCTTGACCATTTTTTTTACTGTCAAAGCTCTTGCAGAAGGAGTAAACAGCTAAAACGGAATTTAAGAGGAATGTTTAGCTTACACTGTTTCTATCAAGCAAATGACCTTTTTTCATCATTATCATAATGGTATGAAGGATTATGTTTACTTTTAGAACCAGATTCACTCAACAACGTTTTGACCATTTTTGTTACTTCCAAAGCTTTTCCAGAAGGAGTAAACAGCTAAAACGAATTTAAGAGGAATGTTTAGCTTACACTGTTTCTATCAAGCAAATGACCTTTTTTCATCATTATCATAATGGTATGAAGGATTATGTTTAGTTTTAGAACCAGATTCACTCAACAACGTCTTGACCATTATTGTTACTTTTAAAGCTTTTGCAGAAGAAGTAAACAGCTAAAACGGACTGTATGAAGAATGCTTTAGCTTACACTGTTTCTATCAAGCAAATGACCTTTTTTCATCATTATCATAATGGTATGAAGGATTATGTTTAGTTTTAGAACCTTATTCACTCATCAACGTTTTGACCATTTTTGTTACTTTCAAAGCTCTTGCAAAAGTAGTAAACAGCTAAAACAGACTGTAAGAGGATTGCTTTAGCTTACACTGTTTCTATCAAGCAAATTACCTTTTTTCAACATTATCATTATGGTATGAAGGATTATGTTTAGTTTTAGAACCAGATTCACTCAACAACGTCTTGACCATTTTTGTTACTGTCAAAGCTCTTGCAGAAGGAGTAAACAGCTAAAACGGAATTTAAGAGAAATGTTTAGCTTACACTGTTTCTATCAAGCAAATGACCTTTTTTCATCATTATCATAATGGTATGAAGGATTATGTTTACTTTTAGAACCTTATTCACTCAACAACGTTTTGACCATTTTTGTTACTTTTAAAGCTTTTGCAGACGGAGTAAACAGCTAAAACGGAATTTAAGAGGAATGCTTTAGCTTACACTGTTTCTATCAAGCAAATGACCTTTTTTCATCATTATCATAATGGTATGAAGGATTATGTTTAGTTTTAGAACCTTATTCACTCAACAACGTTTTGACCATTATTGTTACTTTTAAAGCTTTTGCAGAAGGAGTAAACAGCTAAAACAGAATGTATGAAGAAGGCTTTAGCTTACACTGTTTCTATCAAGCAAATGACCTTTTTTCATCATTATCATAATGGTATGAAGGATTATGTTTAGTTTTAGAACTTTATTCACTCAACAACGTTTTGACCAGTATTGTTACTTTTAAAGCTTTCTCAGAAGGAGTAAACAGCTAAAACAGAATGTAAGAGGAATGCTTTAGCTTACACTGTTTCTATCAAGCAAATTACCTTTTTTCATCATTATCATAATGGTATGAAGGATTATGTTTAGTTTTAGAACCTTATTCACTCAACAACGTTTTGACCATTATTGTTACTTTTAAAGCTTTTTCAGAAGGAGTAAACAGCTAAAACGGACTGTATGAAGAATGCTTTAGCTTACACTGTTTCTATCAAGCAAATGACCTTTTTTCATCATTATCATAATGGTATGAAGGATTATGTTTACTTTTAGAACCTTATTCACTCAACAACGTTTTGACCATTTTTGTTACTTTTAAAGCTTTTGCAGACGGAGTAAACAGCTAAAACGGAATTTAAGAGGAATGCTTTAGCTTACACTGTTTCTATCAAGCAAATGACCTTTTTTCATCATTATCATAATGGTATGAAGGATTATGTTTAGTTTTAGAACCTTATTCACTCAACAACGTTTTGACCATTATTGTTACTTTTAAAGCTTTTTCAGAAGGAGTAAACAGCTAAAACAGAATGTATGAAGAAGGCTTTAGCTTACACTGTTTCTATCAAGCAAATTACCTTTTTTCATCATTATCATAATGGTATGAAGGATTATGTTTAGTTTTAGAACCTTATTCACTCAACAACGTCTTGACCATTTTTTTTACTGTCAAAGCTCTTGAAGAAGGAGTAAACAGCTAAAACGGAATTTAAGAGGAATGTTTAGCTTACACTGTTTCTATCAAGCAAATGACCTTTTTTCATCATTATCATAATGGTATGAAGGATTATGTTTACTTTTAGAACCAGATTCACTCAACAACGTTTTGACCATTTTTGTTACTTCCAAAGCTTTTCCAGAAGGAGTAAACAGCTAAAACGAATTTAAGAGGAATGTTTAGCTTACACTGTTTCTATCAAGCAAATGACCTTCTTTCATCATTATCATAATGGTATGAAGGATTATGTTTAGTTTTAGAACCAGATTCACTCAACAACGTTTTGACCATTATTGTTACTTTTAAAGCTTTTGCAGAAGGAGTAAACAGCTAAAACGAATTTAGGACGAATGTTTAGCTTACACTGTTTCTATCAAGCAAATTACCTTTTTTCAACATTATCATTATGGTATGAAGGATTATGTTTACTTTTAGAACCAGATTCACTCAACAACGTTTTGACCATTATTGTTACTTTTAAAGCTTTTGCAGAAGGAGTAAACAGCTAAAACGAATTTAGGACGAATGTTTAGCTTACACTGTTTCTATCAAGCAAATTACCTTTTTTCATCATTATCATAATGGTATGAAGGATTATGTTTAGTTTTAGAACTTTATTCACTCAACAATGTTTTGACCATTTTTGTTACCTTCAAAGCTCTTGCAAAAGGAGTAAACAGCTAAAACAGACTGTAAGAGGATTGCTTTAGCTTACACTGTTTCTATCAAGCAAATTACCTTTTTTCATCATTATCATTATGGTATGAAGGATTATGTTTAGTTTTAGAACCAGATTCACTCAACAACGTCTTGACCATTTTTGTTACTGTCAAAGCTCTTGCAGAAGGAGTAAACAGCTAAAACGGAATTTAAGAGGAATGTTTAGCTTACACTGTTTCTATCAAGCAAATGACCTTTTTTCATCATTATCATAATGTTATGAAGGATTATGTTTAGTTTTAGAACCTTATTCACTCAACGTTTTGACCATTTTTGTTACTGTCAAAGCTCTTGCAGAAGGAGTAAACAGCTAAAACGGACTGTATGAAGAATCCTTTAGCTTACACTGTTTCCATCAAGCAAATTATCTTTTTTCATCATTATCATAATGGTATGAAGGATTATGTTTAGTTTTAGAACCAGATTCACTCAACAACGTCTTGACCATTATTGTTACTTTTAAAGCTTTTGCAGACGGAGTAAACAGCTAAAACGGAATTTAAGAGGAATGCTTTAGCTTACACTGTTTCTATCAAGCAAATTACCTTTTTTCATCATTATCATTATGGTATAAAGGATTGTTTAGTTTCAGAACCAGATTCACTCAACAACGTTTTAAACATTATTGTTACTTTCAAAGCTCTTGCAGAAGGAGAAAACAGCTAAAACAGACTGTATGAAGAATGCTTTAACTTACACTGTTTCAATCAAGCAAATTACCTTTTTTCATCATTATCATAATGGTATGAAGGATTATGTTTAGTTTTAGAACCAGATTCACTCAACAACGTTTTGACCATTATTGTTACTTTTAAAGCTTTTTCAGAAGGAGTAAACAGCTAAAACAGAATGTATGAAGAAGGCTTTAGCTTACACTGTTTCTATCAAGCAAATTACCTTTTTTCATCATTATCATAATGGTATGAAGGATTATGTTTAGTTTTAGAACCTTATTCACTCAACAACGTCTTGACCATTTTTTTTACTGTCAAAGCTCTTGAAGAAGGAGTAAACAGCTAAAACGGAATTTAAGAGGAATGTTTAGCTTACACTGTTTCTATCAAGCAAATGACCTTTTTTCATCATTATCATAATGGTATGAAGGATTATGTTTACTTTTAGAACCAGATTCACTCAACAACGTTTTGACCATTTTTGTTACTTCCAAAGCTTTTCCAGAAGGAGTAAACAGCTAAAACGAATTTAAGAGGAATGTTTAGCTTACACTGTTTCTATCAAGCAAATGACCTTCTTTCATCATTATCATAATGGTATGAAGGATTATGTTTAGTTTTAGAACCAGATTCACTCAACAACGTTTTGACCATTATTGTTACTTTTAAAGCTTTTGCAGAAGGAGTAAACAGCTAAAACGAATTTAGGACGAATGTTTAGCTTACACTGTTTCTATCAAGCAAATTACCTTTTTTCAACATTATCATTATGGTATGAAGGATTATGTTTACTTTTAGAACCAGATTCACTCAACAACGTTTTGACCATTATTGTTACTTTTAAAGCTTTTGCAGAAGGAGTAAACAGCTAAAACGAATTTAGGACGAATGTTTAGCTTACACTGTTTCTATCAAGCAAATTACCTTTTTTCATCATTATCATAATGGTATGAAGGATTATGTTTAGTTTTAGAACTTTATTCACTCAACAATGTTTTGACCATTTTTGTTACCTTCAAAGCTCTTGCAAAAGGAGTAAACAGCTAAAACAGACTGTAAGAGGATTGCTTTAGCTTACACTGTTTCTATCAAGCAAATTACCTTTTTTCATCATTATCATTATGGTATGAAGGATTATGTTTAGTTTTAGAACCAGATTCACTCAACAACGTCTTGACCATTTTTGTTACTGTCAAAGCTCTTGCAGAAGGAGTAAACAGCTAAAACGGAATTTAAGAGGAATGTTTAGCTTACACTGTTTCTATCAAGCAAATGACCTTTTTTCATCATTATCATAATGTTATGAAGGATTATGTTTAGTTTTAGAACCTTATTCACTCAACGTTTTGACCATTTTTGTTACTGTCAAAGCTCTTGCAGAAGGAGTAAACAGCTAAAACGGACTGTATGAAGAATCCTTTAGCTTACACTGTTTCCATCAAGCAAATTATCTTTTTTCATCATTATCATAATGGTATGAAGGATTATGTTTAGTTTTAGAACCAGATTCACTCAACAACGTCTTGACCATTATTGTTACTTTTAAAGCTTTTGCAGACGGAGTAAACAGCTAAAACGGAATTTAAGAGGAATGCTTTAGCTTACACTGTTTCTATCAAGCAAATTACCTTTTTTCATCATTATCATTATGGTATAAAGGATTGTTTAGTTTCAGAACCAGATTCACTCAACAACGTTTTAAACATTATTGTTACTTTCAAAGCTCTTGCAGAAGGAGAAAACAGCTAAAACAGACTGTATGAAGAATGCTTTAACTTACACTGTTTCAATCAAGCAAATTACCTTTTTTCAACATTATCATTATGGTATGAAGGATTATGTTTAGTTTTAGAATCAGATTCACTCAACAACGTTTTGACCATTTTTGTTACCTTCAAAGCTCTTGCAAAAGGAGTAAACAGCTAAAACAGACTGTAAGAGGATTGCTTTAGCTTACACTGTTTCTATCAAGCAAATGACCTTTTTTCATCATTATCATTATGGTATGAAGGATTATGTTTAGTTTTAGAACCAGATTCACTCAACAACGTCTTGACCATTTTTTTTACTGTCAAAGCTCTTGCAGAAGGAGTAAACAGCTAAAACGGAATTTAAGAGGAATGTTTAGCTTACACTGTTTCTATCAAGCAAATGACCTTTTTTCATCATTATCATAATGGTATGAAGGATTATGTTTACTTTTAGAACCAGATTCACTCAACAACGTTTTGACCATTTTTGTTACTTCCAAAGCTTTTCCAGAAGGAGTAAACAGCTAAAACGAATTTAAGAGGAATGTTTAGCTTACACTGTTTCTATCAAGCAAATGACCTTTTTTCATCATTATCATAATGGTATGAAGGATTATGTTTAGTTTTAGAACCAGATTCACTCAACAACGTCTTGACCATTATTGTTACTTTTAAAGCTTTTGCAGAAGAAGTAAACAGCTAAAACGGACTGTATGAAGAATGCTTTAGCTTACACTGTTTCTATCAAGCAAATGACCTTTTTTCATCATTATCATAATGGTATGAAGGATTATGTTTAGTTTTAGAACCTTATTCACTCATCAACGTTTTGACCATTTTTGTTACTTTCAAAGCTCTTGCAAAAGTAGTAAACAGCTAAAACAGACTGTAAGAGGATTGCTTTAGCTTACACTGTTTCTATCAAGCAAATTACCTTTTTTCAACATTATCATTATGGTATGAAGGATTATGTTTAGTTTTAGAACCAGATTCACTCAACAACGTCTTGACCATTTTTGTTACTGTCAAAGCTCTTGCAGAAGGAGTAAACAGCTAAAACGGAATTTAAGAGAAATGTTTAGCTTACACTGTTTCTATCAAGCAAATGACCTTTTTTCATCATTATCATAATGGTATGAAGGATTATGTTTACTTTTAGAACCTTATTCACTCAACAACGTTTTGACCATTTTTGTTACTTTTAAAGCTTTTGCAGACGGAGTAAACAGCTAAAACGGAATTTAAGAGGAATGCTTTAGCTTACACTGTTTCTATCAAGCAAATGACCTTTTTTCATCATTATCATAATGGTATGAAGGATTATGTTTACTTTTAGAACCAGATTCACTCAACAACGTTTTGACCATTTTTGTTACTTCCAAAGCTTTTCCAGAAGGAGTAAACAGCTAAAACGAATTTAAGAGGAATGTTTAGCTTACACTGTTTCTATCAAGCAAATGACCTTCTTTCATCATTATCATAATGGTATGAAGGATTATGTTTAGTTTTAGAACCAGATTCACTCAACAACGTTTTGACCATTATTGTTACTTTTAAAGCTTTTGCAGAAGGAGTAAACAGCTAAAACGAATTTAGGACGAATGTTTAGCTTACACTGTTTCTATCAAGCAAATTACCTTTTTTCAACATTATCATTATGGTATGAAGGATTATGTTTACTTTTAGAACCAGATTCACTCAACAACGTTTTGACCATTATTGTTACTTTTAAAGCTTTTGCAGAAGGAGTAAACAGCTAAAACGAATTTAGGACGAATGTTTAGCTTACACTGTTTCTATCAAGCAAATTACCTTTTTTCATCATTATCATAATGGTATGAAGGATTATGTTTAGTTTTAGAACTTTATTCACTCAACAATGTTTTGACCATTTTTGTTACCTTCAAAGCTCTTGCAAAAGGAGTAAACAGCTAAAACAGACTGTAAGAGGATTGCTTTAGCTTACACTGTTTCTATCAAGCAAATTACCTTTTTTCATCATTATCATTATGGTATGAAGGATTATGTTTAGTTTTAGAACCAGATTCACTCAACAACGTCTTGACCATTTTTGTTACTGTCAAAGCTCTTGCAGAAGGAGTAAACAGCTAAAACGGAATTTAAGAGGAATGTTTAGCTTACACTGTTTCTATCAAGCAAATGACCTTTTTTCATCATTATCATAATGTTATGAAGGATTATGTTTAGTTTTAGAACCTTATTCACTCAACGTTTTGACCATTTTTGTTACTGTCAAAGCTCTTGCAGAAGGAGTAAACAGCTAAAACGGACTGTATGAAGAATCCTTTAGCTTACACTGTTTCCATCAAGCAAATTATCTTTTTTCATCATTATCATAATGGTATGAAGGATTATGTTTAGTTTTAGAACCAGATTCACTCAACAACGTCTTGACCATTATTGTTACTTTTAAAGCTTTTGCAGACGGAGTAAACAGCTAAAACGGAATTTAAGAGGAATGCTTTAGCTTACACTGTTTCTATCAAGCAAATTACCTTTTTTCATCATTATCATTATGGTATAAAGGATTGTTTAGTTTCAGAACCAGATTCACTCAACAACGTTTTAAACATTATTGTTACTTTCAAAGCTCTTGCAGAAGGAGAAAACAGCTAAAACAGACTGTATGAAGAATGCTTTAACTTACACTGTTTCAATCAAGCAAATTACCTTTTTTCAACATTATCATTATGGTATGAAGGATTATGTTTAGTTTTAGAATCAGATTCACTCAACAACGTTTTGACCATTTTTGTTACCTTCAAAGCTCTTGCAAAAGGAGTAAACAGCTAAAACAGACTGTAAGAGGATTGCTTTAGCTTACACTGTTTCTATCAAGCAAATGACCTTTTTTCATCATTATCATTATGGTATGAAGGATTATGTTTAGTTTTAGAACCAGATTCACTCAACAACGTCTTGACCATTTTTTTTACTGTCAAAGCTCTTGCAGAAGGAGTAAACAGCTAAAACGGAATTTAAGAGGAATGTTTAGCTTACACTGTTTCTATCAAGCAAATGACCTTTTTTCATCATTATCATAATGGTATGAAGGATTATGTTTACTTTTAGAACCAGATTCACTCAACAACGTTTTGACCATTTTTGTTACTTCCAAAGCTTTTCCAGAAGGAGTAAACAGCTAAAACGAATTTAAGAGGAATGTTTAGCTTACACTGTTTCTATCAAGCAAATGACCTTTTTTCATCATTATCATAATGGTATGAAGGATTATGTTTAGTTTTAGAACCAGATTCACTCAACAACGTCTTGACCATTATTGTTACTTTTAAAGCTTTTGCAGAAGAAGTAAACAGCTAAAACGGACTGTATGAAGAATGCTTTAGCTTACACTGTTTCTATCAAGCAAATGACCTTTTTTCATCATTATCATAATGGTATGAAGGATTATGTTTAGTTTTAGAACCTTATTCACTCATCAACGTTTTGACCATTTTTGTTACTTTCAAAGCTCTTGCAAAAGTAGTAAACAGCTAAAACAGACTGTAAGAGGATTGCTTTAGCTTACACTGTTTCTATCAAGCAAATTACCTTTTTTCAACATTATCATTATGGTATGAAGGATTATGTTTAGTTTTAGAACCAGATTCACTCAACAACGTCTTGACCATTTTTGTTACTGTCAAAGCTCTTGCAGAAGGAGTAAACAGCTAAAACGGAATTTAAGAGAAATGTTTAGCTTACACTGTTTCTATCAAGCAAATGACCTTTTTTCATCATTATCATAATGGTATGAAGGATTATGTTTACTTTTAGAACCTTATTCACTCAACAACGTTTTGACCATTTTTGTTACTTTTAAAGCTTTTGCAGACGGAGTAAACAGCTAAAACGGAATTTAAGAGGAATGCTTTAGCTTACACTGTTTCTATCAAGCAAATGACCTTTTTTCATCATTATCATAATGGTATGAAGGATTATGTTTAGTTTTAGAACCTTATTCACTCAACAACGTTTTGACCATTATTGTTACTTTTAAAGCTTTTGCAGAAGGAGTAAACAGCTAAAACAGAATGTATGAAGAAGGCTTTAGCTTACACTGTTTCTATCAAGCAAATGACCTTTTTTCATCATTATCATAATGGTATGAAGGATTATGTTTAGTTTTAGAACTTTATTCACTCAACAACGTTTTGACCAGTATTGTTACTTTTAAAGCTTTCTCAGAAGGAGTAAACAGCTAAAACAGAATGTAAGAGGAATGCTTTAGCTTACACTGTTTCTATCAAGCAAATTACCTTTTTTCATCATTATCATAATGGTATGAAGGATTATGTTTAGTTTTAGAACCTTATTCACTCAACAACGTTTTGACCATTATTGTTACTTTTAAAGCTTTTTCAGAAGGAGTAAACAGCTAAAACGGACTGTATGAAGAATGCTTTAGCTTACACTGTTTCTATCAAGCAAATGACCTTTTTTCATCATTATCATAATGGTATGAAGGATTATGTTTAGTTTTAGAACCTTATTCACTCAACAACGTTTTGACCATTATTGTTACTTTTAAAGCTTTCTCAGAAGGAGTAAACAGCTAAAACAGAATGTATGAAGAAGGCTTTAGCTTACACTGTTTCTATCAAGCAAATGACCTTTTTTCATCATTATCATAATGGTATGAAGGATTATGTTTAGTTTTAGAACCTTATTCACTCAACAACGTTTTGACCATTATTGTTACTTTTAAAGCTTTCTCAGAAGGAGTAAACAGCTAAAACAGAATGTAAGAGGAATGCTTTAGCTTACACTGTTTCTATCAAGCAAATTACCTTTTTTCATCATTATCATTATGGTATAAAGGATTGTTTAGTTTCAGAACCAGATTCACTCAACAACGTTTTAAACATTATTGTTACTTTCAAAGCTCTTGCAGAAGGAGAAAACAGCTAAAACAGACTGTATGAAGAATGCTTTAACTTACACTGTTTCAATCAAGCAAATTACCTTTTTTCAACATTATCATTATGGTATGAAGGATTATGTTTAGTTTTAGAATCAGATTCACTCAACAACGTTTTGACCATTTTTGTTACCTTCAAAGCTCTTGCAAAAGGAGTAAACAGCTAAAACAGACTGTAAGAGGATTGCTTTAGCTTACACTGTTTCTATCAAGCAAATGACCTTTTTTCATCATTATCATTATGGTATGAAGGATTATGTTTAGTTTTAGAACCAGATTCACTCAACAACGTCTTGACCATTATTGTTACTTTTAAAGCTTTCTCAGAAGGAGTAAACAGCTAAAACAGAATGTAAGAGGAATGCTTTAGCTTACACTGTTTCTATCAAGCAAATGACCTTTTTTCATCATTATCATAATGGTATGAAGGATTATGTTTAGTTTTAGAACCTTATTCACTCAACAACGTCTTGACCATTTTTTTTACTGTCAAAGCTCTTGCAGAAGGAGTAAACAGCTAAAACGGAATTTAAGAGGAATGTTTAGCTTACACTGTTTCTATCAAGCAAATGACCTTTTTTCATCATTATCATAATGGTATGAAGGATTATGTTTACTTTTAGAACCAGATTCACTCAACAACGTTTTGACCATTTTTGTTACTTCCAAAGCTTTTCCAGAAGGAGTAAACAGCTAAAACGAATTTAAGAGGAATGTTTAGCTTACACTGTTTCTATCAAGCAAATGACCTTTTTTCATCATTATCATAATGGTATGAAGGATTATGTTTAGTTTTAGAACCAGATTCACTCAACAACGTCTTGACCATTATTGTTACTTTTAAAGCTTTTGCAGAAGAAGTAAACAGCTAAAACGGACTGTATGAAGAATGCTTTAGCTTACACTGTTTCTATCAAGCAAATGACCTTTTTTCATCATTATCATAATGGTATGAAGGATTATGTTTAGTTTTAGAACCTTATTCACTCATCAACGTTTTGACCATTTTTGTTACTTTCAAAGCTCTTGCAAAAGTAGTAAACAGCTAAAACAGACTGTAAGAGGATTGCTTTAGCTTACACTGTTTCTATCAAGCAAATTACCTTTTTTCAACATTATCATTATGGTATGAAGGATTATGTTTAGTTTTAGAACCAGATTCACTCAACAACGTCTTGACCATTTTTGTTACTGTCAAAGCTCTTGCAGAAGGAGTAAACAGCTAAAACGGAATTTAAGAGAAATGTTTAGCTTACACTGTTTCTATCAAGCAAATGACCTTTTTTCATCATTATCATAATGGTATGAAGGATTATGTTTACTTTTAGAACCTTATTCACTCAACAACGTTTTGACCATTTTTGTTACTTTTAAAGCTTTTGCAGACGGAGTAAACAGCTAAAACGGAATTTAAGAGGAATGCTTTAGCTTACACTGTTTCTATCAAGCAAATGACCTTTTTTCATCATTATCATAATGGTATGAAGGATTATGTTTAGTTTTAGAACCTTATTCACTCAACAACGTTTTGACCATTATTGTTACTTTTAAAGCTTTCTCAGAAGGAGTAAACAGCTAAAACAGAATGTATGAAGAAGGCTTTAGCTTACACTGTTTCTATCAAGCAAATGACCTTTTTTCATCATTATCATAATGGTATGAAGGATTATGTTTAGTTTTAGAACCTTATTCACTCAACAACGTTTTGACCATTATTGTTACTTTTAAAGCTTTCTCAGAAGGAGTAAACAGCTAAAACAGAATGTAAGAGGAATGCTTTAGCTTACACTGTTTCTATCAAGCAAATGACCTTTTTTCATCATTATCATAATGGTATGAAGGATTATGTTTAGTTTTAGAACCTTATTCACTCAACAACGTTTTGACCATTATTGTTACTTTTAAAGCTTTCTCAGAAGGAGTAAACAGCTAAAACAGAATGTATGAAGAAGGCTTTAGCTTACACTGTTTCTATCAAGCAAATGACCTTTTTTCATCATTATCATAATGGTATGAAGGATTATGTTTAGTTTTAGAACTTTATTCACTCAACAATGTTTTGACCATTTTTGTTACCTTCAAAGCTCTTGCAAAAGGAGTAAACAGCTAAAACAGACTGTAAGAGGATTGCTTTAGCTTACACTGTTTCTATCAAGCAAATTACCTTTTTTCATCATTATCATTATGGTATGAAGGATTATGTTTAGTTTTAGAACCAGATTCACTCAACAACGTCTTGACCATTTTTGTTACTGTCAAAGCTCTTGCAGAAGGAGTAAACAGCTAAAACGGAATTTAAGAGGAATGTTTAGCTTACACTGTTTCTATCAAGCAAATGACCTTTTTTCATCATTATCATAATGTTATGAAGGATTATGTTTAGTTTTAGAACCTTATTCACTCAACGTTTTGACCATTTTTGTTACTGTCAAAGCTCTTGCAGAAGGAGTAAACAGCTAAAACGGACTGTATGAAGAATCCTTTAGCTTACACTGTTTCCATCAAGCAAATTATCTTTTTTCATCATTATCATAATGGTATGAAGGATTATGTTTAGTTTTAGAACCAGATTCACTCAACAACGTCTTGACCATTATTGTTACTTTTAAAGCTTTTGCAGACGGAGTAAACAGCTAAAACGGAATTTAAGAGGAATGCTTTAGCTTACACTGTTTCTATCAAGCAAATGACCTTTTTTCATCATTATCATAATGGTATGAAGGATTATGTTTAGTTTTAGAACCTTATTCACTCAACAACGTTTTGACCATTATTGTTACTTTTAAAGCTTTTGCAGAAGGAGTAAACAGCTAAAACAGAATGTATGAAGAAGGCTTTAGCTTACACTGTTTCTATCAAGCAAATGACCTTTTTTCATCATTATCATAATGGTATGAAGGATTATGTTTAGTTTTAGAACTTTATTCACTCAACAACGTTTTGACCAGTATTGTTACTTTTAAAGCTTTCTCAGAAGGAGTAAACAGCTAAAACAGAATGTAAGAGGAATGCTTTAGCTTACACTGTTTCTATCAAGCAAATTACCTTTTTTCATCATTATCATAATGGTATGAAGGATTATGTTTAGTTTTAGAACCTTATTCACTCAACAACGTTTTGACCATTATTGTTACTTTTAAAGCTTTTTCAGAAGGAGTAAACAGCTAAAACGGACTGTATGAAGAATGCTTTAGCTTACACTGTTTCTATCAAGCAAATGACCTTTTTTCATCATTATCATAATGGTATGAAGGATTATGTTTAGTTTTAGAACCTTATTCACTCAACAACGTTTTGACCATTATTGTTACTTTTAAAGCTTTCTCAGAAGGAGTAAACAGCTAAAACAGAATGTATGAAGAAGGCTTTAGCTTACACTGTTTCTATCAAGCAAATGACCTTTTTTCATCATTATCATAATGGTATGAAGGATTATGTTTAGTTTTAGAACCTTATTCACTCAACAACGTTTTGACCATTATTGTTACTTTTAAAGCTTTCTCAGAAGGAGTAAACAGCTAAAACAGAATGTAAGAGGAATGCTTTAGCTTACACTGTTTCTATCAAGCAAATTACCTTTTTTCATCATTATCATTATGGTATAAAGGATTGTTTAGTTTCAGAACCAGATTCACTCAACAACGTTTTAAACATTATTGTTACTTTCAAAGCTCTTGCAGAAGGAGAAAACAGCTAAAACAGACTGTATGAAGAATGCTTTAACTTACACTGTTTCAATCAAGCAAATTACCTTTTTTCAACATTATCATTATGGTATGAAGGATTATGTTTAGTTTTAGAATCAGATTCACTCAACAACGTTTTGACCATTTTTGTTACCTTCAAAGCTCTTGCAAAAGGAGTAAACAGCTAAAACAGACTGTAAGAGGATTGCTTTAGCTTACACTGTTTCTATCAAGCAAATGACCTTTTTTCATCATTATCATTATGGTATGAAGGATTATGTTTAGTTTTAGAACCAGATTCACTCAACAACGTCTTGACCATTATTGTTACTTTTAAAGCTTTTGCAGACGGAGTAAACAGCTAAAACGGAATTTAAGAGGAATGCTTTAGCTTACACTGTTTCTATCAAGCAAATTACCTTTTTTCATCATTATCATTATGGTATAAAGGATTGTTTAGTTTCAGAACCAGATTCACTCAACAACGTTTTAAACATTATTGTTACTTTCAAAGCTCTTGCAGAAGGAGAAAACAGCTAAAACAGACTGTATGAAGAATGCTTTAACTTACACTGTTTCAATCAAGCAAATTACCTTTTTTCAACATTATCATTATGGTATGAAGGATTATGTTTAGTTTTAGAATCAGATTCACTCAACAACGTTTTGACCATTTTTGTTACCTTCAAAGCTCTTGCAAAAGGAGTAAACAGCTAAAACAGACTGTAAGAGGATTGCTTTAGCTTACACTGTTTCTATCAAGCAAATGACCTTTTTTCATCATTATCATTATGGTATGAAGGATTATGTTTAGTTTTAGAACCAGATTCACTCAACAACGTCTTGACCATTTTTTTTACTGTCAAAGCTCTTGCAGAAGGAGTAAACAGCTAAAACGGAATTTAAGAGGAATGTTTAGCTTACACTGTTTCTATCAAGCAAATGACCTTTTTTCATCATTATCATAATGGTATGAAGGATTATGTTTACTTTTAGAACCAGATTCACTCAACAACGTTTTGACCATTTTTGTTACTTCCAAAGCTTTTCCAGAAGGAGTAAACAGCTAAAACGAATTTAAGAGGAATGTTTAGCTTACACTGTTTCTATCAAGCAAATGACCTTTTTTCATCATTATCATAATGGTATGAAGGATTATGTTTAGTTTTAGAACCAGATTCACTCAACAACGTCTTGACCATTATTGTTACTTTTAAAGCTTTTGCAGAAGAAGTAAACAGCTAAAACGGACTGTATGAAGAATGCTTTAGCTTACACTGTTTCTATCAAGCAAATGACCTTTTTTCATCATTATCATAATGGTATGAAGGATTATGTTTAGTTTTAGAACCTTATTCACTCATCAACGTTTTGACCATTTTTGTTACTTTCAAAGCTCTTGCAAAAGTAGTAAACAGCTAAAACAGACTGTAAGAGGATTGCTTTAGCTTACACTGTTTCTATCAAGCAAATTACCTTTTTTCAACATTATCATTATGGTATGAAGGATTATGTTTAGTTTTAGAACCAGATTCACTCAACAACGTCTTGACCATTTTTGTTACTGTCAAAGCTCTTGCAGAAGGAGTAAACAGCTAAAACGGAATTTAAGAGAAATGTTTAGCTTACACTGTTTCTATCAAGCAAATGACCTTTTTTCATCATTATCATAATGGTATGAAGGATTATGTTTACTTTTAGAACCTTATTCACTCAACAACGTTTTGACCATTTTTGTTACTTTTAAAGCTTTTGCAGACGGAGTAAACAGCTAAAACGGAATTTAAGAGGAATGCTTTAGCTTACACTGTTTCTATCAAGCAAATGACCTTTTTTCATCATTATCATAATGGTATGAAGGATTATGTTTAGTTTTAGAACCTTATTCACTCAACAACGTTTTGACCATTATTGTTACTTTTAAAGCTTTTGCAGAAGGAGTAAACAGCTAAAACAGAATGTATGAAGAAGGCTTTAGCTTACACTGTTTCTATCAAGCAAATGACCTTTTTTCATCATTATCATAATGGTATGAAGGATTATGTTTAGTTTTAGAACTTTATTCACTCAACAACGTTTTGACCAGTATTGTTACTTTTAAAGCTTTCTCAGAAGGAGTAAACAGCTAAAACAGAATGTAAGAGGAATGCTTTAGCTTACACTGTTTCTATCAAGCAAATTACCTTTTTTCATCATTATCATAATGGTATGAAGGATTATGTTTAGTTTTAGAACCTTATTCACTCAACAACGTTTTGACCATTATTGTTACTTTTAAAGCTTTTTCAGAAGGAGTAAACAGCTAAAACGGACTGTATGAAGAATGCTTTAGCTTACACTGTTTCTATCAAGCAAATGACCTTTTTTCATCATTATCATAATGGTATGAAGGATTATGTTTAGTTTTAGAACCTTATTCACTCAACAACGTTTTGACCATTATTGTTACTTTTAAAGCTTTCTCAGAAGGAGTAAACAGCTAAAACAGAATGTATGAAGAAGGCTTTAGCTTACACTGTTTCTATCAAGCAAATGACCTTTTTTCATCATTATCATAATGGTATGAAGGATTATGTTTAGTTTTAGAACCTTATTCACTCAACAACGTTTTGACCATTATTGTTACTTTTAAAGCTTTCTCAGAAGGAGTAAACAGCTAAAACAGAATGTAAGAGGAATGCTTTAGCTTACACTGTTTCTATCAAGCAAATTACCTTTTTTCATCATTATCATTATGGTATAAAGGATTGTTTAGTTTCAGAACCAGATTCACTCAACAACGTTTTAAACATTATTGTTACTTTCAAAGCTCTTGCAGAAGGAGAAAACAGCTAAAACAGACTGTATGAAGAATGCTTTAACTTACACTGTTTCAATCAAGCAAATTACCTTTTTTCAACATTATCATTATGGTATGAAGGATTATGTTTAGTTTTAGAATCAGATTCACTCAACAACGTTTTGACCATTTTTGTTACCTTCAAAGCTCTTGCAAAAGGAGTAAACAGCTAAAACAGACTGTAAGAGGATTGCTTTAGCTTACACTGTTTCTATCAAGCAAATGACCTTTTTTCATCATTATCATTATGGTATGAAGGATTATGTTTAGTTTTAGAACCAGATTCACTCAACAACGTCTTGACCATTATTGTTACTTTTAAAGCTTTCTCAGAAGGAGTAAACAGCTAAAACAGAATGTAAGAGGAATGCTTTAGCTTACACTGTTTCTATCAAGCAAATGACCTTTTTTCATCATTATCATAATGGTATGAAGGATTATGTTTAGTTTTAGAACCTTATTCACTCAACAACGTCTTGACCATTTTTTTTACTGTCAAAGCTCTTGCAGAAGGAGTAAACAGCTAAAACGGAATTTAAGAGGAATGTTTAGCTTACACTGTTTCTATCAAGCAAATGACCTTTTTTCATCATTATCATAATGGTATGAAGGATTATGTTTACTTTTAGAACCAGATTCACTCAACAACGTTTTGACCATTTTTGTTACTTCCAAAGCTTTTCCAGAAGGAGTAAACAGCTAAAACGAATTTAAGAGGAATGTTTAGCTTTCACTGTTTCTATCAAGCAAATGACCTTTTTTCATCATTATCATAATGGTATGAAGGATTATGTTTAGTTTTAGAACCAGATTCACTCAACAACGTCTTGACCATTATTGTTACTTTTAAAGCTTTTGCAGAAGAAGTAAACAGCTAAAACGGACTGTATGAAGAATGCTTTAGCTTACACTGTTTCTATCAAGCAAATGACCTTTTTTCATCATTATCATAATGGTATGAAGGATTATGTTTAGTTTTAGAACCTTATTCACTCATCAACGTTTTGACCATTTTTGTTACTTTCAAAGCTCTTGCAAAAGTAGTAAACAGCTAAAACAGACTGTAAGAGGATTGCTTTAGCTTACACTGTTTCTATCAAGCAAATTACCTTTTTTCAACATTATCATTATGGTATGAAGGATTATGTTTAGTTTTAGAACCAGATTCACTCAACAACGTCTTGACCATTTTTGTTACTGTCAAAGCTCTTGCAGAAGGAGTAAACAGCTAAAACGGAATTTAAGAGAAATGTTTAGCTTACACTGTTTCTATCAAGCAAATGACCTTTTTTCATCATTATCATAATGGTATGAAGGATTATGTTTACTTTTAGAACCTTATTCACTCAACAACGTTTTGACCATTTTTGTTACTTTTAAAGCTTTTGCAGACGGAGTAAACAGCTAAAACGGAATTTAAGAGGAATGCTTTAGCTTACACTGTTTCTATCAAGCAAATGACCTTTTTTCATCATTATCATAATGGTATGAAGGATTATGTTTAGTTTTAGAACCTTATTCACTCAACAACGTTTTGACCATTATTGTTACTTTTAAAGCTTTCTCAGAAGGAGTAAACAGCTAAAACAGAATGTATGAAGAAGGCTTTAGCTTACACTGTTTCTATCAAGCAAATGACCTTTTTTCATCATTATCATAATGGTATGAAGGATTATGTTTAGTTTTAGAACCTTATTCACTCAACAACGTTTTGACCATTATTGTTACTTTTAAAGCTTTCTCAGAAGGAGTAAACAGCTAAAACAGAATGTAAGAGGAATGCTTTAGCTTACACTGTTTCTATCAAGCAAATGACCTTTTTTCATCATTATCATAATGGTATGAAGGATTATGTTTAGTTTTAGAACCTTATTCACTCAACAACGTTTTGACCATTATTGTTACTTTTAAAGCTTTCTCAGAAGGAGTAAACAGCTAAAACAGAATGTATGAAGAAGGCTTTAGCTTACACTGTTTCTATCAAGCAAATGACCTTTTTTCATCATTATCATAATGGTATGAAGGATTATGTTTAGTTTTAGAACCTTATTCACTCAACAACGTTTTGACCATTATTGTTACTTTTAAAGCTTTCTCAGAAGGAGTAAACAGCTAAAACAGAATGTAAGAGGAATGCTTTAGCTTACACTGTTTCTATCAAGCAAATTACCTTTTTTCATCATTATCATTATGGTATAAAGGATTGTTTAGTTTCAGAACCAGATTCACTCAACAACGTTTTAAACATTATTGTTACTTTCAAAGCTCTTGCAGAAGGAGAAAACAGCTAAAACAGACTGTATGAAGAATGCTTTAACTTACACTGTTTCAATCAAGCAAATTACCTTTTTTCAACATTATCATTATGGTATGAAGGATTATGTTTAGTTTTAGAATCAGATTCACTCAACAACGTTTTGACCATTTTTGTTACCTTCAAAGCTCTTGCAAAAGGAGTAAACAGCTAAAACAGACTGTAAGAGGATTGCTTTAGCTTACACTGTTTCTATCAAGCAAATGACCTTTTTTCATCATTATCATAATGGTATGAAGGATTATGTTTAGTTTTAGAACCTTATTCACTCAACAACGTTTTGACCATTATTGTTACTTTTAAAGCTTTTTCAGAAGGAGTAAACAGCTAAAACAGAATGTATGAAGAAGGCTTTAGCTTACACTGTTTCTATCAAGCAAATTACCTTTTTTCATCATTATCATAATGGTATGAAGGATTATGTTTAGTTTTAGAACCTTATTCACTCAACAACGTCTTGACCATTTTTTTTACTGTCAAAGCTCTTGAAGAAGGAGTAAACAGCTAAAACGGAATTTAAGAGGAATGTTTAGCTTACACTGTTTCTATCAAGCAAATGACCTTTTTTCATCATTATCATAATGGTATGAAGGATTATGTTTACTTTTAGAACCAGATTCACTCAACAACGTTTTGACCATTTTTGTTACTTCCAAAGCTTTTCCAGAAGGAGTAAACAGCTAAAACGAATTTAAGAGGAATGTTTAGCTTACACTGTTTCTATCAAGCAAATGACCTTCTTTCATCATTATCATAATGGTATGAAGGATTATGTTTAGTTTTAGAACCAGATTCACTCAACAACGTTTTGACCATTATTGTTACTTTTAAAGCTTTTGCAGAAGGAGTAAACAGCTAAAACGAATTTAGGACGAATGTTTAGCTTACACTGTTTCTATCAAGCAAATTACCTTTTTTCAACATTATCATTATGGTATGAAGGATTATGTTTACTTTTAGAACCAGATTCACTCAACAACGTTTTGACCATTATTGTTACTTTTAAAGCTTTTGCAGAAGGAGTAAACAGCTAAAACGAATTTAGGACGAATGTTTAGCTTACACTGTTTCTATCAAGCAAATTACCTTTTTTCATCATTATCATAATGGTATGAAGGATTATGTTTAGTTTTAGAACTTTATTCACTCAACAATGTTTTGACCATTTTTGTTACCTTCAAAGCTCTTGCAAAAGGAGTAAACAGCTAAAACAGACTGTAAGAGGATTGCTTTAGCTTACACTGTTTCTATCAAGCAAATTACCTTTTTTCATCATTATCATTATGGTATGAAGGATTATGTTTAGTTTTAGAACCAGATTCACTCAACAACGTCTTGACCATTTTTGTTACTGTCAAAGCTCTTGCAGAAGGAGTAAACAGCTAAAACGGAATTTAAGAGGAATGTTTAGCTTACACTGTTTCTATCAAGCAAATGACCTTTTTTCATCATTATCATAATGTTATGAAGGATTATGTTTAGTTTTAGAACCTTATTCACTCAACGTTTTGACCATTTTTGTTACTGTCAAAGCTCTTGCAGAAGGAGTAAACAGCTAAAACGGACTGTATGAAGAATCCTTTAGCTTACACTGTTTCCATCAAGCAAATTATCTTTTTTCATCATTATCATAATGGTATGAAGGATTATGTTTAGTTTTAGAACCAGATTCACTCAACAACGTCTTGACCATTATTGTTACTTTTAAAGCTTTTGCAGACGGAGTAAACAGCTAAAACGGAATTTAAGAGGAATGCTTTAGCTTACACTGTTTCTATCAAGCAAATTACCTTTTTTCATCATTATCATTATGGTATAAAGGATTGTTTAGTTTCAGAACCAGATTCACTCAACAACGTTTTAAACATTATTGTTACTTTCAAAGCTCTTGCAGAAGGAGAAAACAGCTAAAACAGACTGTATGAAGAATGCTTTAACTTACACTGTTTCAATCAAGCAAATTACCTTTTTTCAACATTATCATTATGGTATGAAGGATTATGTTTAGTTTTAGAATCAGATTCACTCAACAACGTTTTGACCATTTTTGTTACCTTCAAAGCTCTTGCAAAAGGAGTAAACAGCTAAAACAGACTGTAAGAGGATTGCTTTAGCTTACACTGTTTCTATCAAGCAAATGACCTTTTTTCATCATTATCATTATGGTATGAAGGATTATGTTTAGTTTTAGAACCAGATTCACTCAACAACGTCTTGACCATTTTTTTTACTGTCAAAGCTCTTGCAGAAGGAGTAAACAGCTAAAACGGAATTTAAGAGGAATGTTTAGCTTACACTGTTTCTATCAAGCAAATGACCTTTTTTCATCATTATCATAATGGTATGAAGGATTATGTTTACTTTTAGAACCAGATTCACTCAACAACGTTTTGACCATTTTTGTTACTTCCAAAGCTTTTCCAGAAGGAGTAAACAGCTAAAACGAATTTAAGAGGAATGTTTAGCTTACACTGTTTCTATCAAGCAAATGACCTTTTTTCATCATTATCATAATGGTATGAAGGATTATGTTTAGTTTTAGAACCAGATTCACTCAACAACGTCTTGACCATTTTTGTTACTGTCAAAGCTCTTGCAGAAGGAGTAAACAGCTAAAACGGAATTTAAGAGGAATGTTTAGCTTACACTGTTTCTATCAAGCAAATGACCTTTTTTCATCATTATCATAATGTTATGAAGGATTATGTTTAGTTTTAGAACCTTATTCACTCAACGTTTTGACCATTTTTGTTACTGTCAAAGCTCTTGCAGAAGGAGTAAACAGCTAAAACGGACTGTATGAAGAATCCTTTAGCTTACACTGTTTCCATCAAGCAAATTATCTTTTTTCATCATTATCATAATGGTATGAAGGATTATGTTTAGTTTTAGAACCAGATTCACTCAACAACGTCTTGACCATTATTGTTACTTTTAAAGCTTTTGCAGACGGAGTAAACAGCTAAAACGGAATTTAAGAGGAATGCTTTAGCTTACACTGTTTCTATCAAGCAAATTACCTTTTTTCATCATTATCATTATGGTATAAAGGATTGTTTAGTTTCAGAACCAGATTCACTCAACAACGTTTTAAACATTATTGTTACTTTCAAAGCTCTTGCAGAAGGAGAAAACAGCTAAAACAGACTGTATGAAGAATGCTTTAACTTACACTGTTTCAATCAAGCAAATTACCTTTTTTCAACATTATCATTATGGTATGAAGGATTATGTTTAGTTTTAGAATCAGATTCACTCAACAACGTTTTGACCATTTTTGTTACCTTCAAAGCTCTTGCAAAAGGAGTAAACAGCTAAAACAGACTGTAAGAGGATTGCTTTAGCTTACACTGTTTCTATCAAGCAAATGACCTTTTTTCATCATTATCATTATGGTATGAAGGATTATGTTTAGTTTTAGAACCAGATTCACTCAACAACGTCTTGACCATTTTTTTTACTGTCAAAGCTCTTGCAGAAGGAGTAAACAGCTAAAACGGAATTTAAGAGGAATGTTTAGCTTACACTGTTTCTATCAAGCAAATGACCTTTTTTCATCATTATC
The DNA here is from genome assembly GCF_949316345.1 of Pungitius pungitius. Lineage (NCBI taxonomy): Eukaryota > Metazoa > Chordata > Actinopteri > Perciformes > Gasterosteidae > Pungitius > Pungitius pungitius. Next base: position 24,259,209 of record NC_084901.1, on the reverse strand, counting down.
ATAATGGTATGAAGGATTATGTTTACTTTTAGAACCAGATTCACTCAACAACGTTTTGACCATTTTTGTTACTTCCAAAGCTTTTCCAGAAGGAGTAAACAGCTAAAACGAATTTAAGAGGAATGTTTAGCTTACACTGTTTCTATCAAGCAAATGACCTTTTTTCATCATTATCATAATGGTATGAAGGATTATGTTTAGTTTTAGAACCAGATTCACTCAACAACGTCTTGACCATTATTGTTACTTTTAAAGCTTTTGCAGAAGAAGTAAACAGCTAAAACGGACTGTATGAAGAATGCTTTAGCTTACACTGTTTCTATCAAGCAAATGACCTTTTTTCATCATTATCATAATGGTATGAAGGATTATGTTTAGTTTTAGAACCTTATTCACTCATCAACGTTTTGACCATTTTTGTTACTTTCAAAGCTCTTGCAAAAGTAGTAAACAGCTAAAACAGACTGTAAGAGGATTGCTTTAGCTTACACTGTTTCTATCAAGCAAATTACCTTTTTTCAACATTATCATTATGGTATGAAGGATTATGTTTAGTTTTAGAACCAGATTCACTCAACAACGTCTTGACCATTTTTGTTACTGTCAAAGCTCTTGCAGAAGGAGTAAACAGCTAAAACGGAATTTAAGAGAAATGTTTAGCTTACACTGTTTCTATCAAGCAAATGACCTTTTTTCATCATTATCATAATGGTATGAAGGATTATGTTTACTTTTAGAACCTTATTCACTCAACAACGTTTTGACCATTTTTGTTACTTTTAAAGCTTTTGCAGACGGAGTAAACAGCTAAAACGGAATTTAAGAGGAATGCTTTAGCTTACACTGTTTCTATCAAGCAAATGACCTTTTTTCATCATTATCATAATGGTATGAAGGATTATGTTTACTTTTAGAACCAGATTCACTCAACAACGTTTTGACCATTTTTGTTACTTCCAAAGCTTTTCCAGAAGGAGTAAACAGCTAAAACGAATTTAAGAGGAATGTTTAGCTTACACTGTTTCTATCAAGCAAATGACCTTCTTTCATCATTATCATAATGGTATGAAGGATTATGTTTAGTTTTAGAACCAGATTCACTCAACAACGTTTTGACCATTATTGTTACTTTTAAAGCTTTTGCAGAAGGAGTAAACAGCTAAAACGAATTTAGGACGAATGTTTAGCTTACACTGTTTCTATCAAGCAAATTACCTTTTTTCAACATTATCATTATGGTATGAAGGATTATGTTTACTTTTAGAACCAGATTCACTCAACAACGTTTTGACCATTATTGTTACTTTTAAAGCTTTTGCAGAAGGAGTAAACAGCTAAAACGAATTTAGGACGAATGTTTAGCTTACACTGTTTCTATCAAGCAAATTACCTTTTTTCATCATTATCATAATGGTATGAAGGATTATGTTTAGTTTTAGAACTTTATTCACTCAACAATGTTTTGACCATTTTTGTTACCTTCAAAGCTCTTGCAAAAGGAGTAAACAGCTAAAACAGACTGTAAGAGGATTGCTTTAGCTTACACTGTTTCTATCAAGCAAATTACCTTTTTTCATCATTATCATTATGGTATGAAGGATTATGTTTAGTTTTAGAACCAGATTCACTCAACAACGTCTTGACCATTTTTGTTACTGTCAAAGCTCTTGCAGAAGGAGTAAACAGCTAAAACGGAATTTAAGAGGAATGTTTAGCTTACACTGTTTCTATCAAGCAAATGACCTTTTTTCATCATTATCATAATGTTATGAAGGATTATGTTTAGTTTTAGAACCTTATTCACTCAACGTTTTGACCATTTTTGTTACTGTCAAAGCTCTTGCAGAAGGAGTAAACAGCTAAAACGGACTGTATGAAGAATCCTTTAGCTTACACTGTTTCCATCAAGCAAATTATCTTTTTTCATCATTATCATAATGGTATGAAGGATTATGTTTAGTTTTAGAACCAGATTCACTCAACAACGTCTTGACCATTATTGTTACTTTTAAAGCTTTTGCAGACGGAGTAAACAGCTAAAACGGAATTTAAGAGGAATGCTTTAGCTTACACTGTTTCTATCAAGCAAATTACCTTTTTTCATCATTATCATTATGGTATAAAGGATTGTTTAGTTTCAGAACCAGATTCACTCAACAACGTTTTAAACATTATTGTTACTTTCAAAGCTCTTGCAGAAGGAGAAAACAGCTAAAACAGACTGTATGAAGAATGCTTTAACTTACACTGTTTCAATCAAGCAAATTACCTTTTTTCAACATTATCATTATGGTATGAAGGATTATGTTTAGTTTTAGAATCAGATTCACTCAACAACGTTTTGACCATTTTTGTTACCTTCAAAGCTCTTGCAAAAGGAGTAAACAGCTAAAACAGACTGTAAGAGGATTGCTTTAGCTTACACTGTTTCTATCAAGCAAATGACCTTTTTTCATCATTATCATTATGGTATGAAGGATAATGTTTAGTTTTAGAACCAGATTCACTCAACAACGTCTTGACCATTTTTTTTACTGTCAAAGCTCTTGCAGAAGGAGTAAACAGCTAAAACGGAATTTAAGAGGAATGTTTAGCTTACACTGTTTCTATCAAGCAAATGACCTTTTTTCATCATTATCATAATGGTATGAAGGATTATGTTTACTTTTAGAACCAGATTCACTCAACAACGTTTTGACCATTTTTGTTACTTCCAAAGCTTTTCCAGAAGGAGTAAACAGCTAAAACGAATTTAAGAGGAATGTTTAGCTTACACTGTTTCTATCAAGCAAATGACCTTTTTTCATCATTATCATAATGGTATGAAGGATTATGTTTAGTTTTAGAACCAGATTCACTCAACAACGTCTTGACCATTATTGTTACTTTTAAAGCTTTTGCAGAAGAAGTAAACAGCTAAAACGGACTGTATGAAGAATGCTTTAGCTTACACTGTTTCTATCAAGCAAATGACCTTTTTTCATCATTATCATAATGGTATGAAGGATTATGTTTAGTTTTAGAACCTTATTCACTCATCAACGTTTTGACCATTTTTGTTACTTTCAAAGCTCTTGCAAAAGTAGTAAACAGCTAAAACAGACTGTAAGAGGATTGCTTTAGCTTACACTGTTTCTATCAAGCAAATTACCTTTTTTCAACATTATCATTATGGTATGAAGGATTATGTTTAGTTTTAGAACCAGATTCACTCAACAACGTCTTGACCATTTTTGTTACTGTCAAAGCTCTTGCAGAAGGAGTAAACAGCTAAAACGGAATTTAAGAGAAATGTTTAGCTTACACTGTTTCTATCAAGCAAATGACCTTTTTTCATCATTATCATAATGGTATGAAGGATTATGTTTACTTTTAGAACCTTATTCACTCAACAACGTTTTGACCATTTTTGTTACTTTTAAAGCTTTTGCAGACGGAGTAAACAGCTAAAACGGAATTTAAGAGGAATGCTTTAGCTTACACTGTTTCTATCAAGCAAATGACCTTTTTTCATCATTATCATAATGGTATGAAGGATTATGTTTAGTTTTAGAACCTTATTCACTCAACAACGTTTTGACCATTATTGTTACTTTTAAAGCTTTTGCAGAAGGAGTAAACAGCTAAAACAGAATGTATGAAGAAGGCTTTAGCTTACACTGTTTCTATCAAGCAAATGACCTTTTTTCATCATTATCATAATGGTATGAAGGATTATGTTTAGTTTTAGAACTTTATTCACTCAACAACGTTTTGACCAGTATTGTTACTTTTAAAGCTTTCTCAGAAGGAGTAAACAGCTAAAACAGAATGTAAGAGGAATGCTTTAGCTTACACTGTTTCTATCAAGCAAATTACCTTTTTTCATCATTATCATAATGGTATGAAGGATTATGTTTAGTTTTAGAACCTTATTCACTCAACAACGTTTTGACCATTATTGTTACTTTTAAAGCTTTTTCAGAAGGAGTAAACAGCTAAAACGGACTGTATGAAGAATGCTTTAGCTTACACTGTTTCTATCAAGCAAATGACCTTTTTTCATCATTATCATAATGGTATGAAGGATTATGTTTAGTTTTAGAACCTTATTCACTCAACAACGTTTTGACCATTATTGTTACTTTTAAAGCTTTCTCAGAAGGAGTAAACAGCTAAAACAGAATGTATGAAGAAGGCTTTAGCTTACACTGTTTCTATCAAGCAAATGACCTTTTTTCATCATTATCATAATGGTATGAAGGATTATGTTTAGTTTTAGAACCTTATTCACTCAACAACGTTTTGACCATTATTGTTACTTTTAAAGCTTTCTCAGAAGGAGTAAACAGCTAAAACAGAATGTAAGAGGAATGCTTTAGCTTACACTGTTTCTATCAAGCAAATTACCTTTTTTCATCATTATCATTATGGTATAAAGGATTGTTTAGTTTCAGAACCAGATTCACTCAACAACGTTTTAAACATTATTGTTACTTTCAAAGCTCTTGCAGAAGGAGAAAACAGCTAAAACAGACTGTATGAAGAATGCTTTAACTTACACTGTTTCAATCAAGCAAATTACCTTTTTTCAACATTATCATTATGGTATGAAGGATTATGTTTAGTTTTAGAATCAGATTCACTCAACAACGTTTTGACCATTTTTGTTACCTTCAAAGCTCTTGCAAAAGGAGTAAACAGCTAAAACAGACTGTAAGAGGATTGCTTTAGCTTACACTGTTTCTATCAAGCAAATGACCTTTTTTCATCATTATCATTATGGTATGAAGGATTATGTTTAGTTTTAGAACCAGATTCACTCAACAACGTCTTGACCATTATTGTTACTTTTAAAGCTTTCTCAGAAGGAGTAAACAGCTAAAACAGAATGTAAGAGGAATGCTTTAGCTTACACTGTTTCTATCAAGCAAATGACCTTTTTTCATCATTATCATAATGGTATGAAGGATTATGTTTAGTTTTAGAACCTTATTCACTCAACAACGTCTTGACCATTTTTTTTACTGTCAAAGCTCTTGCAGAAGGAGTAAACAGCTAAAACGGAATTTAAGAGGAATGTTTAGCTTACACTGTTTCTATCAAGCAAATGACCTTTTTTCATCATTATCATAATGGTATGAAGGATTATGTTTACTTTTAGAACCAGATTCACTCAACAACGTTTTGACCATTTTTGTTACTTCCAAAGCTTTTCCAGAAGGAGTAAACAGCTAAAACGAATTTAAGAGGAATGTTTAGCTTACACTGTTTCTATCAAGCAAATGACCTTTTTTCATCATTATCATAATGGTATGAAGGATTATGTTTAGTTTTAGAACCAGATTCACTCAACAACGTCTTGACCATTATTGTTACTTTTAAAGCTTTTGCAGAAGAAGTAAACAGCTAAAACGGACTGTATGAAGAATGCTTTAGCTTACACTGTTTCTATCAAGCAAATGACCTTTTTTCATCATTATCATAATGGTATGAAGGATTATGTTTAGTTTTAGAACCTTATTCACT